>NC_057795.1:56256145-56417687 GCF_018294505.1 Triticum aestivum
ATTGTCCATGGCTGACACCACGCCCGATTGTTGTTCGATCAAATGGCATTGATCTTTTTTGTTGAACTTATTGTTGTGTTTCTAGAGTATGCACGATGGCAGGGTACTCGTCTATCAAGGATGAGTTGTTGTGCGATGCGTGGTTGGCCGTATCTTTGGACTTTGTAGGCATGAGTCAAGGGGGCTCGACCTTTTTGGCAAAACATGCATGCTTCGTTTAATGAGCAAAAGAACTCCTCGCCCTACAACATGCACGTCATTCATGAACACAATGCGAAGTCGCTAACGCATTAGTGGTGCATCGTCTCTAATTCTCTGTGAACTCGTGCGGTGCAATTGTACGGGTGAAGATAATGTGGCCATCGGGGTCGTGAACTATGGAGATCATAAGTTTTGCCTCTTGTCCCTGTACATGTTGGTCAATTTGTTGATTCACTCAATGTTACGGCTTGATTATCATCACATTGCATAGCCTAGACACGTCGGGCGTGCCCTACCATAGGACCAAGGCCTGGCCATTTACGCTCATACATTATTTGATGACGCTCAAGGGGAACTATGTGTTGGATGACATGTGCTAGTTTTGACTCTAATATCGTTGAATTTGGAATCAATGAATTCGACAAATTTGTTGAACATCCTGCTATCCCAATGTAATATTTACATTTGAACTATTGTTGTACTAGGGATATTCGTATCTTATTTATGAATGAATTGTGCTATTTTATAAAATTATTATGAGTGTTGCGGAATTAGAAAATAAAAAAGGGCAAACATTTAGGGGACAAGGTAAGATTTCCGGCTCCCACGTCAATGTCCGCGGACTGATCCAACTAGCTTATTTCGGGTTTCTGAAGGTTCTAGAACCTTCACAAACTGATTTTTCTTTTTCTTTTTTGTTTCGGGTTTTTCTCCTTTTCTTTTTTGCGTTTTCCTTTATTTTTTCATTTCCGGTTTTTCTTCCTTTTCTCTATTTCCATGTTTTTTTTGCAAATTCATGAACATTTTCTGAAATCCGAGAATAGTTTTTCAGATTGGTGAACATTTTTTTATATTCAATTATTTTTCTTCAAATTGGTTGAACATTATATGAAATTTAAAATTTGTCCATCGAATTAAAAAAAGGTTCATCATATTTTTTATAAATGGTTCATCATATAATTCATAGAATTTAAAAATGTTCTTGAATTCAATATTTGTTCATCAGATTTTTTTAATTTAATTTTCTTTCATAAAATACCACAATAATTCATCTAAATTCAAAAAGTGTTCACCATATATTCACCTTTTTCATAAAAATATTTTTTCCATTTTTTTTAGTTTCTGAACATTGTTTTTCAGTAGTGAAATTTTTTGGAAATTATATTTTTTTCCAAAATCATGAACTTTTTTAAAGAAGCCAAAAAACAGAGAAAAAAAGAGAAAAAACTAAAAAAACATAAGAACCCCTCCCCGCACCTGGGCCAGCCCAAGTTTAAGCGTGGGGGCAGGGGTTTCGCGCTGCACCTTTTCCCAGCGCCCACCATGCGGAATAGGGGAAAATCCTATTGGACGCTCGCTGCGTCGACTTGTCGAGGCTTCGCACAGAGAAGTTAGTGACAGCAATCAAGATGGGCCGGCCCAGTTAGGAGATAGCGCTGCGCGGCAGCTTCCGGTTTTGGGAACCTTCTGGAGGGTTCCTGAACGGTTTTGGGAACCTTCTAGAAGGTTCTTGAACCGGGTTTTCACTGGTTTTTTCTTTTTTCTTTTTCTTTGTTGTTTTTCCTGTTTTTTTCTTTTTCTTTCTTCGTTTTTCTGTTTCTTTATTTCATCTTTCAATTCCTTTTTCTTCTCTTTTTTTTTCTTTTTGTTCACATTTCAAATTATGTGTGGGAGTTTCAAAAAATCTTCCAATTTCAAATTCGCACTTCCAAATTTGTTCCCCATTTCAAAATTTGTTCTCAACATTCAAAAATTGTTCGTGCTTTAAAAAATTGTTCACGCTTCCAAATTTGTTCTCCATTTCAAAATTTGTTCGTGCTTTAAAAATTGTTCGCGCTTCTAAATTTGTTCTCCATTTCAAAATTTGTTCTCAACATACAAAAATTGTTCGTGCTTTTAAAAATTGTTCACGGTTCCAAATTTGTTCTTCATTTTAAAACTTGTTCTCAACATTCAAAAATAGTTCGTGCTTTCAGAAAGTGTTCGAGCTTCCAAATTTGTTCTCCATTTCAAATTTTGTTCTCAATATCCAAAAAATGTTCGTGCTTTAAGAAATTGTTCGCGCTTCCAAATTTGTTCCCGTGTCAAAAATTGTTCTCAAGATTCAACAAAAAATGTTCATGCTTTGAAAAAAAATCCATGCTTCCAAGTTTGTTCTCTGTTTCAAATTTTGTTCTCAAGATTAAAATAATGTTCGTTCTTTAAAAAATGTTCATGTTCAAATTTTGTTCTCAAATTTCCTCGCTTACAAATTTTTTCTCTGTTTCAAAATTTGTTCTCAAGATTAAACAAATGTTCGTGCTTTAAAAAATGTTCATGTTCAAATTTTGTTCTCTAAATTCAAAAAATGTTCGGGATTTTAAAAAGTGTTCAGTTTATCAAAAATTTGTTCAAGCCTTTTAGTTTTTCATCTAAAATTTGCAAAGTGTTCGCTTTTTAAGAAACACCTTTTCAAAATAATTTTCGCGTTAGGAATTTGAGAAAATGTTCGGGTCTCCTTTACATTTAGCTCCGCGCGCCTTATCAAACCAATGACGGTTATCTATCGTGATGGCTATGTTCGTTCATGGAAAGTTGGAGGTCCCTGGTTCGATCCCTCTGTTGAGCAGAGTTTTTTGTGATTTTTTCGCTGCGCTGCGCGAATGGGCCGGCCCAGCTGGAGACGCGCCTGTGCGTGGTAATGTTTTTATGCTGCACTGTCGCGCTACAGTAATTGTGCCAGCTAGCCTGCCAATGGGCCGGCCAGTCGGGGGCTGTCCCCTGTGCGGCGCGTGGAAATTGGACGCAACGCGCGTCGTATAGGAACTCCCCGGAATAGGAGCTCCCAGCTGCAGCGTTGGGCCGAGATAGCCTTGGAAACCCACAAAAAATTCCTCCGAACCTAGAAAACGCACCTCTTTCCCAAGAACCAGCAACTCTCTGCTGTCGCATCAATGTCCCTGGACGAGAGCTCCTAACGGGGGAAAATCCTATTTGCCGCTCCTTGCAGCAAACAGTAGGGGTTCCGCACACCCTCTATTAACCGAGCACTCGTGGGCGGGCCAGCCTGTTAAGCGTTCCAATCCTACTGATTTTGGGAACCTTCTATAAAAGTTCCAAGCCGGTTTTTTTCAGTTTTGGGAACTTTCTAGAAGGTTCCTAAACCGGTTTTTCTTTTTCATTTTTCTTTTTGATTTTTTTCTTTTTCGTTTTTTCCCCTTCTTTTTTCTGTCTTTTTTTCTTTCTTCTTCCTCCTTTCTTTTTGATATTCTTTAATTTTCAAGAATGTTTCAGAATTTATTTTAAAATTAAAATATTTAGGTTTTATTCATTTTCAGAAAATGTTTCTGTTTTCAAATTTTTGTTCAAAAATTCATAAAAGTTTAAATTTCAAAAATTGTTTGCTAATTTCAAAAATATGTTTAAAATTTCAAAAAGTGTTCGTCTTTTTAAATTTTGTTCACAAACTATAAAATGTTCGGTTTAAGAAATATGTTCCAGTTTTCAAATTTTATTATTAATTCCAAAACATACTTTTCAAAAAAATCACAGTTTGAAAAAGTGTTTGTGTTTTTAAATATTTGTTCACGAATTAGAAAATGCTCACGAATTTAAAAAATATTCTCATTTTGGAAATTGTTCATAAAATTTTTAAAAATGTTCCCGTTTTCAAAATTTATTCACAAGTTTAAAAAGTGTTTGCATTTTGAAATTTTGTTCACGAATTTTAAAAAATGTTCTCATTTTGGAAATTGTTCACAAAATTTATAAAAATGTTTCCATTTTCAAATTTTGTTCAGAAGTGAAAAAAGTGTTCGTGTTTTTAAATTTTGTTCATGAATTAGAAAATTCTAAAAAAATTTAAAAATGTTCCTATCGTCGAAATTATTCCGAAAAATTGTTCCTGTTTTCAATTTTTCTTTGCTTATTCAGAAAACTATCACGTTTTCCAATTGCACATATTCAAAAAAATCTGAAAATTTTAGAAAATGTTCCAGTTTTCCAAATTTGTACAGTAATTCAATAAATGTTCATTTTTCAAAAACATCTGTACAGAAATTCAATAAACGTGCGACTGTTTGCCGCAAAATGTGGCGCATAGGAGCTCTCCCTAACGGGCGCCTTCAGCGCCCGTAACGAGTCCTGGCGCGAACGTAGATATTTAGTGGCCTGTTTGTCGAAGCCCAGTCGGTCGCTGACTGTTTCCATTGCTTGTTTCTCTGTTTCGCTTACTCGCGCATTCTTCTGTCCCCTCTATTCCTGTTGGCTTACTGGTTCCTTCCTCTGTTCCCTCAGTTCGTATTGACTTTTTCTGTGATTATTCCCTCTCTTTTGTGTCAATACTAAATGCAAAAGTAACTTTTTACAAAACAAATAAGGTATTTATTGAATTCTAACTCCCTGTTTGTTTAATTTATATTTCGAAAATAATTAGGTAACTCTTAGCACTAAAAACTGTTCACGGATTAAAATAGAAACAATTCTTAGTACTAAATTGCAAAAAAGTGAGAAAAAAAATCATGAGCTAAAAAAAATTTAAGAATTTTAAAAGGAAAGTCCAGAAACATGAAAATAGTTCACGAATTTTTTTTAAAAACTTCACCCATTTTATAAAATTCATCAAATTTGAAATAAGTTCATCTATTTTAAAAACAAATTACAGATAATAAAAAAGTTCATCAAATTTATAAAAAATTCGTCGAATGAAAACAAAAGGTTTGCTAATTTTGAAAAGAGTTCATCTGTTTCATAAAAAGTTTATCGAATTTGAAAATAGTTCATCTTTTTGAAAAAAGTTCATATATTTTTGGAAAAGTTAATCGGATTTGAAAAAGTGCATTGAATATGGAAAAAGTTCACCGAATTTGAAAACACAATCATAAAATTTGGTGAACATTTTTCGCGAATTAAAAAAAACGCTCACAAAATAAAAAAAAAAAGTTCACCGATTTGAAACAGCTCACGAATCTGGATAGTTCGTGGATTTGGAAGAAAAAAAGGTTATGAAGCTTTTTCAGAAAATAAAAAATTATATAGGCACGAAACTGAAGGAAATATGCCCTAGAGGCAGTAATAAAGTTATTATTTATTTTCTTATATCATGATAAATGTTTATTATTCATGCTAGAATTGTATTAACCGGAAACATAATACATGTGTGAATACATAGACAAAGAGAGTGTCACTAGTATGCCTCTACTTGACTAGCTTGTTGATCAAAGATGGTTATGTTTCCTAACCATAGACATGTGTTGTCATTTGATTAACGGGATCACACCATTAGGAAAATGATGTGATTGACATGACCAATTCCGTTAGCTTAGCACACGATCGTTTAGTATATTGCTATTGCTTTCTTCATGACTTATACATGTTCCTATGACTATTAGATTATGCAACTCCCGTTTACCGGAGGAACACTTTATGTGCTACCAAACATCACAACGTAACTGGGTGACTATAAAGGAGCTCTACAGGTGTCTCCAAAGGTACATGTTGGGTTGGCGTATTTCGAGATTAGGATTTGTCACTCCGATTGTCGGAGAGGTATCTCTAGGCCCTCTTGGTAATGCACATCACTTAAGCCTTGCAAGCATTGCAACTAATGAGTTAGTTGTGAGATGATGTATTACGGAACGAGTAAAGAGACTTGCCGGTAACAAGATTGAACTAGGTATTGAGATACCGACGATCGAATCTCGGGCAAGTAACATACCGATGACAAAGGGAACAACGTATGTTGTTATGCGGTCTGACCGATAAAGATCTTCGTAGAATATGTGGGAGCCAATATGAGCATCCAAGTTCCGATATTGGTTATTGACCGGAGACGTGTCTCGGTCATGTCTACATTGTTCTCGAACCCGTAGGGTCTGCACGCTTAACGTTACGATGACAGTTTCATTATGAGTTTATATATTTTGATGTACCGAAAGTTGTTCGAAGTCCCGGATATGATCACGGACTTGACGAGGAGTCTCAAAATGGTCGAGACATAAAGATCAATATATTGGACGACTATAGTTGGACACCGGAAAGGTTCCAGGTAAGATTGGGACAATACCGGATCACCGGGAGGTTATCGGAACCCCCCCGGAAGGTATATGGGCCTTATTGGGCCTTAGTGGAAAGGAGGGGAAAGGAGCAAGGGAGGGGGCGCCCCCCCCCAAGCCCAATCCGAATTGGGAGGGGGGTCGGCCCCCTCTTTCCTTCCTCCCTCCTTCTTCTTCCTTCCCTCTCCTACTCATAATAGAAAAAAGTGGGAGTCCTACTCCCGGTGGGAGTTGGACCCCCCCCCTTGGGCGTGCCACCCCCCTTGGCCGCCCCCCTCCTCCACTCCTTTATATACGGAGGGGGGGCACCCCATAGACACAACAATTGATCCCTTGGATCTCTTAGCCGTGTGCGGTGCCCCCCTCCACCATAGTCCACCTCGATAATATTGTAGCGGTGCTTAGGCGAAGCCCTGCGACAGTAGAACATCAAGATTGTCACCACGCCGTCGTGCTGACAGAACTCTTCCCCGACACTTTGCTGGATCGGAGTCCGGGGATCGTCATCGAGCTGAACTTGTGCTAGAACTCGGAGCTGCCGTAGTTTCGGTGCTTGATCGGTCGGGCTGTGAAGACGTACGACTACATCAACCGCGTTGTTATAACGCTTCCGCTATCGGTCTACGAGGGTACATGGACAACACTCTCCCCTCTCGTTGCTATGCATCACCATGATATTGTGTGTGCGTAGGAATTTTTTTGAAATACTACGTTCCCCAACAGTGGCATCCGAGCCAGGTTTTATGCGTAGATGTCATATGCACGAGTAGAACACAAGTGAGTTGTGGGCGATATAAGTCATACTTCTTACCAGCATGTCATACTTTTGTTCAGCGCTATTGTTGGATGAAGCGGCCCGGACCGACATTACGCTTACGCTTACGCGAGACTAGTTCTACCGACCTGGTTTGCACACAGGTGGCTGGCAGGTGTCAGTTTCTCCAACTTTAGTTGAACCGAGTGTGGCTACGCCCGGTCCTTGCGAAGGTTAAAACAACACCAACTTGACAAACTATTGTTGTGGTTTTGATGCGTAGGTAAGAACGATTCTTGCTAAGCCCGTAGCAGCCACGTAAAACTTGCAACAGCAAAGTAGAGGACGTCTAACTTGTTTTTGCAGGGCATGTTGTGATGTGATATGGTCAAGACATGATGCTAAATTTTATTGTATGAGATGATCATGTTTTGTAACAGAGTTATCAGCAACTGGCAGGAGCCATATGGTTGTCGCTTTATTGTATGCAATGCAATCGCCCTGTAATGCTTTACTTTATCACTAAGCGGTAGCGATAGTCATAGAAGCATAAGATTGGCGAGA
The DNA here is from genome assembly GCF_018294505.1 of Triticum aestivum. NCBI lineage: Eukaryota > Viridiplantae > Streptophyta > Magnoliopsida > Poales > Poaceae > Triticum > Triticum aestivum. The sequence continues at coordinate 56,263,697 of NC_057795.1, forward strand.
AGACAATGATGCTATGATGGAGATCAAGGTGTCACGCCGGTGACAATGGTGATCATGAAGGTGCTTCGAAGATGGAGATCACAAGCACAAGATGATGATGGCCATATCATATCACTTATATTGATTGCATGTGATGTTTATCTTTTATGCATCTTATCTTGCTTTGATTAACGGTAGCATTATAAGATGATCCCTCACTAAATTATCATAGTAAAAGTGTTCTTCCTGAGCATGCACCGTTGTGAAAGTTCTTCGTGCTGAGACACCACGTGATGATCGGGTGTGATAGGATCTACGTTCAAATACAACGGGTGCAAAACAGTTGCACACGCGGAATACTCAGGTTAAACTTGACGAGCCTAGCATATAACATATATGGCCTCGGAACACGGAGACCGAAAGGTCGAGCATGAATCATATAGTAGATATGATCAACATATTGATGTTCACCGTTGAAACTACTCCATCTCACGTGATGATCGGACATGGTGTAGTTGATATGGATCACGTAATCACTTAGAGGATTAGAGTTAGAGGGATGTCTATCTAAGTGGGAGTTCTTTAGTAATATGATTAATTGAACTTAAATTTATCATGAACTTAGTACCTGATAGTATCTTGCTTGTCTATGTTGATTGTAGATAGATGGCCCGTGCTGTTGTTCCGTTAAATTTTAATGCGTTCCTTGAGAAAGCAAAATTGAAAGATGATGATAGCAATTACACGGACTGGGTCCGTAACTTGAGGATTATCCTCATTGCTGCACGGAAGAATTACGTCCTGGAAGCACCGCTGGGTGACAGGCCTGCTGCTGGAGCAACACCAGATGTTATGAACGTCTGGCAGAGCAAAGCTGATGACTACTCTATAGTTCAGTGTGCCATGCTTTACGGCCTAGAACCGGGTCTTCAACGACGTTTTTAACGTCATGGAGCATATGAGATGTTCCAAGAGTTGAAGTTAATATTTCAAGCAAATGCCCGGATTGAGAGATATGAAGTCTCCAATAAGTTCTATAGCTGCAAGATGGAGGAGAACAGTTCTGTCAGTGAGCATATACTCAAAATGTCTGGGTATAATAATCACTTGATTCAACTGGGAGTTAATCTTCCGGATGATAGCGTCATTGACAGAATTCTCCAATCACTGCCACTAAGCTACAAGAGCTTTGTGATGAACTATAATATGCAAGGGATGGAAAAGACTATTCCCGAGCTCTTCGCGATGCTAAAAGCTGTGGAGGTAGAAATTAAAAAGGAGCATCAAGTGTTGATGGTTAACAAGACCACTAGTTTCAAGAAAAAGGGCAAAGGGAAGAAAAAGGAAAACTTCAAGAAGAACAGCAAACAAGTTGTTGCTCAGGAGAAGAAACCCAAGTCTGGACCTAAGCCTGAAACTGAGTGCTTCTACTGCAAGCAGACTGGTCACTGGAAGCGGAACTGCCCCAAGTATTTGGTGGATAAGAAGGATGGCAAAGTGAACAAAGGTATATGTGATATACATGTTATTGATGTGTACCTTACTAATGCTCGCAGTAGCACCTGGGTATTTGATACTGGTTCTGTTGCTAATATTTGCAACTCGAAACAAGGACTACGGATTAAGCGAAGATTAGTTAAGGATGAAGTGACGATGCGCGTGGGAAATGGTTCCAAAGTCGATGTGATCGCGGTCGGCACGCTACCTCTACATCTACCTTCGGGATTAGTTTTAGACCTAAATAATATTTATTTGGTGCCAGCGTTGAGCATGAACATTATATCTGGATCTTGTTTGATGCGAGACGGTTATTCATTTAAATCAGAGAATAATGGTTGTTCTATTTATATGAGTAATATCATTTATGGTCATGCACCCTTAAAGAGTGGTCTATTTTTATTGAATCTCGATAGTTGTGATACACATATTCATAATGTTGAAGCCAAAAGATGCATAGTTGATAATGATAGTGCAACTTACTTGTGGCACTGCCGTTTAGGTCATATCGGTGTAAAGCGCATGAAGAAACTCCATACTGATGGACTTTTGGAACCACTTGATTATGAATCACTTGGTACTTGCGAACCGTGCCTCATTGGAAAGATGACTAAAATACCGTTCTTCGGTACTATGGAGAGAGCAACTGATTTATTGGAGATCATACATACAGATATATGTGGTCCGATGAATGTTGAGGCTCGTGGCGGATATCGTTATTTTCTCACCTTCACAGATGATTTGAGCAGATATGGGTATATCTACTTAATGAAGCATAAGTCTGAAACATTTGAAAAGTTCAAAGAATTTCAGAGTGAAGTTGAAAATCATCGTAACAAGAAAATAAAGTTTCTACGATCTGATCGTGGAGGAGAATATTTGAGTTACGAGTTTGGTCTACATTTGAAACAATGCGGAATAGTTTCGCAACTTACACCACCCGGAACACCACATCGTAATGGTGTGTCTGAACGTCGTAATCATACTTTACTAGATATGGTGTGATCTATGATGTCTCTTACAGATTTACTGCTATCATTTTGGGGTTATGCTTTAGAGACGGCCGCATTCACGTTAAATAGGGCACCATCAAAATCCGTTGAGATGACGCCTTCTGAACTGTGGTTTGGCAAGAAACCAAAGTTGTCGTTTCTGAAAGTTTGGGGTTGCGATGCTTATGTGAAAAAGCTTCAACCTGATAAGCTCGAACTCAAATCGGAGAAATGTGTCTTCATAGGATACCCAAAGGAGACTGTTGGGTACACCTTCTATCATAGATCTGAAGGCAAGACGTTTGTCGCTAAATTCAGAAACTTTCTAGAGAAGGAGTTTCTCTCGAAAGAAGTGAGTGGGAGGAAAGTAGAACTTGATGAGGTAACTGTACCTGCTCCCTTGTTGGAAAGTAGTATATCGCGGAAACAGGTTTCTGTGACACCTACACCAATTAGTGAGGAAGATAATGATGATGATCATGAAACTTCAGATCAAGTTGTAACTAAACCTCGTAGATCAACCAGAGTAAGATCCGCACCAGAGTGGTATGGTAATCCTGTTTGGAAGTCATGTTACTAGACCACGATGAACCTACAAACTATGAAGAAGCGATGGTGAGCCCAGATTCCACAAAATGGCTTGAGGCCATGAAATCTGAGATGGGATCCATGTATGAGAACAAAGTGTGGACTTTAGTTGACTTGCCCAATGATCGGCAAGTAATTGAAAATAAATGGATCTTCAAGAAGAAGACTGACGCTGACGGTAATGTTACTGTCTACAAAGTTCGACTTGTCATGAAAGGTTTTCGACAAGTTCAAGGGGTTGACTACGATGAGACCTTCTCACCCGTAGTGATGCTTAAGTCTGTCTGAATCATGTTAGAAATTGCCGCATTATGATTATGAAATATGGCAGATGGATGTCAAAACTGCATTCCTGAATGGATTTCTGGAAGAAGAATTGTATATGATGCAACCGGAAGGTTTTGTCGATCCAAAGGGAGCTAACAAAGTGTGCAAGCTCTAGTGATCCATTTATGGACTGGTGCAAGCCTCTCGGAGTTGGAATAAACGCTTTGATAGTGTGATCAAAGCATTTGGTTTTATATAGACTTTTGGAGAAGCCTGTATTTACAAGAAAGTGAGTGGGAGCTCTGTAGCATTTCTGATACTATATGTAGATGACATATTGCTGATCGGAAATGATATAGAATTTTTGGATAGCATAAAAGGATACTTGAATAAAAAAATTCAATGAAAGACCTCGATGAAGTTGCTTACATATTGGGCATTAAGATCTATAGAGATAGATCAAGACGCTTAATTGGACTTTCACAAAGCACATACCTTGACAAAGTTTTGAAGAAGTTCAAAATGGATCAAGCAAAGAAAGGGTTCTTGCCTGTGTTACAAGGTGTGAAGTTGAGTAAGACTCAATGCCCGACCACTGCAAAAGATAGAGAAAAGATGAAAGAAGTTCCCTATGCTTCAGCCATAGGATCTATCATGTATGCAATGTTGTGTACCAGACCTGATGTGTGCCTTGGTATAAGTTTAGCAGGGAGGTACCAAAGTAATCGAGGAGTGGATCACTGGTCAGTGGTCAAGAACATCCTGAAATACCTGAAAAGGACTAAGGATATGTTTCTCGTTTATGGAGATGACAAAGAGCTCATCGTAAATGGTTATGTTGATGCAAGCTTTGACACTGATCCGTACGATTCTAAATCGCAATCCGGATACGTGTTTACATTGAACGGTGGAGCTGTCAGTTGGTGCAGTTCTAAACAAAGCGTTGTGGCAGGATCTACATGTGAAGTGGAGTACATAGCTGCTTCGGAAGCAGCAAACGAAGGAGTCTGGATGAAGGAGTTCATATCCGATCTAGGTGTCATACCTAGTGCATCGGGTCCAATGAATTTTTTTGTGACAATACTAGTGCAATTGCTTTGGCGAAGGAATCCAGATTTCACAAAAGAACCAAGAACATCAAGAGACGCTTCAATTCCATTCGGGATTTAGTCCAAGTGGGAGACATAGAAATTTGCAAGATACATACGGATCTGAATGTAGCAGACCCTGAAAGATCGAGGATGTCGCCTAGAGGGGGGGTGAATGGGCGCTTTAAAATAATTACGGTTTAGGCTTGAACAAATGCGGAATAAACCTAGCGGTTAATTTGTCAAGCACAAAACCTACAACAACTAGGCTCACCTATGTGCACCAACAACTTATGCTAAGCAAGATAAGCAACTATGTGATAGCAAGATATATGACAAAGAACAATATGGCTATCACAAAGTAAAGTGCATAAGTAAAGGGGCTCGGGTAAGAGATAATCGAGGCACGCGGAGACGATGATGTATCCCGAAGTTCACACCCTTGCGGATGCTAATCTCCGTTTGGAGCGGTGTGGAGGCACAATGCTCCCCAAGAAGCCACTAGGGCCACCGTAATCTCCTCACGCCCTCGTACAATGCAAGATGCCGTGATTCCACTAAGGGACCCTTGAGGGCGGTCACCGAACCCGTACAAATGGCGACCCTTGGGGGCGGTCACCGAACTCGTACACTTTGGCAACCCTTGGGGGCGGTCACCGGTACCCGTCAAATTGCTCGGGGCGATCTCCACAACCTAATTGGAGACCCCGATGCTTGCCCGGAGCTTTAAACCACAATGATTGAGCTCCAAACACCACCAACCGTCTAGGACGCCCAAGCACCCAAGAGGAACAAGCTCAAGGGAACCAAGCACCTAAGAGTAATAATCTTATCAACTTGTAACTTCCACGTATCACCGTGGAGAACTCAAACCGATGCACCAAATGCAATGGCAAGGTCACACGGAGTGCCCAAGTCCTTCTCTCTCAAATCCCACCGAAGCAATTAATGCTAGGGAGGAAAATGAGAGGAAGAACAAGAAGGAGAACACCAAGAACTCCAAGAACTAGATCCAAGGGGTTCCCCTCACATAGAGGAGAAAGTGATTGGTGGAAATGTGGATCTAGATCTCCTCTCTCTTTTCCCTCAAAAACTAGCAAGAATCCATGGAGGGATTGAGAGTTAGCAAGCTCGAAGAAGGTCAACAATGGGGGAAGAACACGAGCTCAAAGGATAAGGTTGAATGGGGAAGAAGACCCCCTTTTATAGGAGCTCCCGAATCCAACTGTTATGCTCACAGCCCGCACAGAGCGGTACTACCGCTCCAAGGAGCGGTACTACCGCTAGGGCGGTAGTACCCCTTCGAAACACAACAGCGAGGAGGCAAAAAGGCCAAAAGAACCTTCGGAGCGGTAGTACCGCTCGTCCTCACGGTACTACCGCTCGACCTCACGGTACTACCGCAAATGGTAGCGGTACTACTGCTTGCGAGCGGTACTAAAAAAATACTTCTGTGCCTACTTCCGCTGAGCAAAACACGAGATTTTGGTCCGGAGCGGTACTACCGCTTAGGAGCCGCGGTAGTACTGCTCTGGAGCGGTACTATCGCTCAGGAGCCGCGGTAGTACTGCTCTGGAGCGGTAGTAAAAAATTACATCCGCTCGAGTCGCGGTAGTACCACTGCAGCCTTTACCAAAACAACCACAACTTTTGCAAACGGACTCCGAATTCAACGAAACCAAGTTTGTTGGAAAGCTAACGACATGGGCTAACACAATATTGATAGAAATATCAAGAATAAGCAAATGAGAAAAGTCCCATAAGAAAATGGTGAGAACCCTTCATCGGATAAGACCAGTAAAACCTCCAACACCGAAAACATCATAGAAGACGCATGCGAACTCTGTTTTCGATGAACTCAAGCTTGTCATGAAGATGACCATAAGCTCTAAGACTCACAAAGATAACCAAACAAGAACCAAGAAACATGATGCAAGGATGCAATGGTTTGAGCTCTTTACTAACGATACGATCAAGCTACCAACTTGAGAGCCCCCCTTGATAGTACGGCAAACGATCCTATAACTCAGTCTCCCAACTACCACCACAAGACCGGTAAAAAGAAAACCTATCAAGGGAAAACCTTTGCCTTGCACATGGTCCACTTGAGCTAGATGAAGACGATCTTGACTCCCTCAAGTTGGACCACCTTTCTTGATTGCGTTGGCTCGCTGAAGACTAGATGATTGCTCCCCCATAGTTCACTATGGGTGAGCCACTCTACGGCACATCTTCACAAGTCCATTGACACCACAATGGATGGCAAGATTCAAGCACTTGATCTCTTCGTGATGCTCCACTTGAACTTGCACACGGCAATCTTGATGACGATCACCACTTGATGTCATCCTTTCCATGGGTTGTATGATATCTTCCTCTTGACGCAAGCCCATGGATACGTACCTAACCCCACATACAACTCTCACATAGACCATGGGTTAGTACATAAAGTGCAATGGACAATGCTTACCATACCATGGGATCACTTGATCCCTCTCGGTACATCTTCTACACTTTGTGAGTTGATCAACTTGATTCACTCTTGACTTAGTCTTGATCAACCTTAAATCTTTGCAACTCTCTTCATTTGGATGATGTCTTGAAGGTAAACATGAATGATCACACAACCTTCTTCTTCAAGACATGCTTGCAATAAGATCAACACTCATATGACCAATCTTTAGATAATTCCTTAATAGCACCTTGGTCATCACAAACTCTCATTGAAACCAACAAATGGACTCCAAGAAAAGCCTATGGGCAAACCCTTCAAATATAACTTAAGAAAACCATTAGTCCATAGAGATTGTCATCAATTACCAAAACCACACATGGGGGCACCACATGTCCTTTCAGACCCGTTGACTAAGCCTCTTCCACGAGCAAAACATGATCAGCACCAAGGCTCCATGGATGTTAGAATCATTACAGTGTAATCTAGATTATTGACTCTAGTGCAAGTGGGAGACTGAAGAAAATATGCCCTAGAGGCAATAATAAAGTTATTATTTATTTCCTTATATCATGAAAAATGTTTATTATTCATGCTAGAATTGTATTAACCGGAAACATAATACATGTGTGAATACATAGACAAACAGAGTGTCACTAGTATGCCTCTACTTGACTAGCTTGTTGATCAAAGATGGTTATGTTTCCTAACCATAGACATGTGTTGTCATTTGATTAACGGGATCACATCATTAGGAGAATGATGTGATTGACATGACCCATACCGTTAGCTTAGCACACGATTGTTTAGTATATTGCTTTCTTCATGACTTATACATGTTCCTATGACTATGAGATTATGCAACTCCCGTTTACCGGAGGAACACTTTGTGTGCTACCAAACGTCACAACGTAACTGGGTGACTATAAAGGAGCTCTACAGGTGTCTCCAAAGGTACATGTTGGGTTGACGTATTTCGAGATTAGGATTTGTCACTCCGATTGTCGGAGAGGTATCTCTGAGCCATCTCGGTAATGCGCATCACTTAAGCCTTGCAAGCATTGCAACTAATGAGTTAGTTGTGAGATGATGTATTACGGAACGAGTAAAGAGACTTGCCGGTAACGAGATTGAACTAGGTATTGAGATACCGACGATCGAATCTCGGGCAAGTAACATACCGATGACAAAGAGAACAACATATGTTGTTATGCGGTCTGACCGATAAAGATCTTCGTAGAATATGTGGGAGCCAATATGAGCATCCAGGTTCCGCTATTGGTTATTGACCGGAGACGTGTCTCGGTCATGTCTACATTGTTCTCGAACCCATAGGGTCCGCACGCTTAACGTTACAATGACAGTTTCATTATGAGTTTATATATTTTGATGTACCGAAGGTTGTTCGGAGCCCGGATATGATCACGGACTTGACGAGGAGTCTCGAAATGGTCGAGACATAAAGATCGATATATTGGACGACTATATTTGGACACCGGAAAGGTTCTGGGTAAGATTGGGACAATACCGGATCACCGGGAGGTTATCGGAACCCCCCGGGAGGTATATGGGCCTTATTGGGCCTTAGTGGAAAGGAGGGGAAAGGAGCAAGGGAGGGGGCACGCCCCCCCAAGCCCAATCCGAATTGGGAGGGGGGCCGCCCCCCCCCTTCCTTCCTCCCTCCTTCCTCTTCCTTCCCTCTCCTACTCCTAATAGAAAAAAGGGGGAGTCCTACTCCCGATGGGAGTTGGACTCCCCCCCTTGGGCGCGCCACCCCCCTTGGCCGGCCCCCTCCTCCACTCCTTTATATACGGAGGAGGGGGGCACCCCATAGACACAACAATTGATCCCTTGGATCTCTTAGCCGTGTGCGGTGCCCCCCTCCACCATAGTCCACCTCAATAATACTGTAGTGGTGCTTAGGCGAAGCCCTGCGATAGTAGAACATCAAGATTGTCACCACGCCGTCGTGCTGACAGGACTCTTCCCCGACACTTTGCTGGATCGGAGTCCGGGGATCGTCATCGAGCTGAACGTGTGCTAGAACTCAGAGGTGTCGTAGTTTCCATGCTTGATCGGTCGGGCCATGAAGACGTACGACTACATCAACCGCTTTTTTGTAACACTCCGCTATCGGTCTACGAGGGTACGTGGACAACACTCTCCCCTCTCGTTGCTATGGATCACCATGATCTTGCGTGTGCGTAGATTTTTTTTTTGAAATACTATGTTCCCCAACAGAAACCTCTCACGACCTGAAGAACCAATAAATGAGCAGAATGAAGTATATCTGCACTAGCGGTTCGGTGTCCTTGTGGTAGTGCGGTGCTCACAGAATAGAGGGATCCCAAGTTCCTTTTTTTTGCTTGGGTTAATTAGATAAATGCCACTTCAATTATGAGGATTCATAAAAATGCCACTGCAATTTTCAAACTTTAAGAAACGCCACTGCAGACTTTTAGAGATGTCACTGGAAATGGCATGAAATGACATTTTCAAAGTTTAGAAATTGCAGTGGCATTTCTCGGAATCGCCTAATTTTGAGTGGCATTTTATCAAATTGACCCTTGTTCCTTCAGATTAAACTAAAGAAATAAAAAAGTCAAGGCGGGCCGGCCTAGCGCACCGCGGGGGTGTGCGCCCGTTTGTAAAAAGGGAAGGAACGGGCGCTTAGGATTTACCACCCCAGACTGGGCTATTTTCTATAGTTATTTTGAGTGTTGAGGAATTAGGAAATAAAAAAGGGCGAGCATTTAGGGGACAATGTTGGAGGCCTGGCTCCCGCATCAGCGTCCTTGCCCTGGGCCACCAGCTTATTTTCAGTTTTTACAAGGCTCTAGAACCTTCCTAAATTAGTTTTTTTTCGTTTCCCTTTTACTTTTTCCTTTATTTTTATTTCCCATTTTCTTTCTTTTTCATTTTTTCATTTGTTTTTCAGATTCACCCACATTTTCTTAATCCAGGAATGTTTTTCAAACTGGTATTTTTTTCGAATTGGTTGAACATTTTATGAAATTCAAAATTTGTTCATCGAAGTCAAAAAATGTTAAGCAATTTTTTTATAAAATGTACATGATTTTTTTAATAAAAATGTTCATCATATTCATAAATGTCCATATAATTCAAAAATATTCTTGTATTCAATATTTTTTCATCAAATTCAAAAAAGGATCATTGAATTTAAATTTTGTTCATGAAATACCAAAAATATTCATCTAAATTCAAAATTGTTCATCAAAATTCAAAAATTATTTATAAAAACAAAAAATGTTCATATTAGAACAGTTTTTCAAATTGGTTTCTGTTCTAGGCGATCGGCCGATGTGGCAATAGCCATTATTTCATGCAAGTATGAATTGATGAACGCGTGTGTTTGCTTAGGACTTTGGAATATTCTTGGATTGGTTTTCTCCTTGCATACCATATGGACCAGAGTGTGACAACTAGCCTAGTGAATTGCTCGTGGCTCAAGTCGTCGTGTGGCTCGTCGAACACCTAGTTCTTTGCACCTGGCTCTCGGTTGTCAGTCATCTTCTCCACAGATTCACATCGGATAGAGCCCACACGAACCTTGCCATAGTGCAACATATGAGTGCATGTCTCCATGAATCTTCCGCGCCACAAAGAGGGGAAGCGTCAACCAAGGACATGTTTTTGCGTCAACCAAGGCCGCAAAGAATGCCTGGCCAACCTCCATAGAAACACCTTGATCTTTGATGCCATGCCTATCTTTAGTTTCGGGCTGAGTTAGTTTGAAAATTTTGTGTGAATCAAAATCAGAGCCAAATGATCAGGAAGGGGGTTAACACACGCAGAAAGATCAATTGGCCGAGCCCAAGCGTTTCTGTTTGCTTGAACCAAAATCATCACCATGCGGCCGGGCTGTACTAGCAGATCCGATGGCCATTGTGTACTTGCTTGCCATCCGACGGTCTACAAGTCCAAGGATCGGTAGTCTGTCTGGTACTTTGTGAGAGTAGAACCCACGGACTCGACCACCGCCGCAGTGCTCCGCCTCTCCCTCCCGAGGTCAAAAAAAGAAAAAAAGCTCCGCCTCTCTCTCACCCCATGGCCACCGCCGCAGTCCGCCGCCTACTCCGGCCCACCTCCTCCACCGCCTTGTCCCGTGCCCGCCGCCTACTCTGTGTTGAGGAATTAGGAAATAAAAAAGGGCGGGCATTTAGGGGACAACGTTGGAGGCCTGGCTCCCGCATCAGTGTCCTTGCCCTGGGCCACCAGCTTCTTTTCAGTTTTTACAAGGCTCTAGAACCTTCCTAAATTAGTTTTTTTTCTTTTCCCTTCTACTTTTTCCTTTATTTTTGTTTCCCATTTTCTTTCTTTTTCATTTTTTTTCAAATTCACCAACATTTTCTTAATCCAGGAATGTTTTTCAAACTGGTATTTTTTTCGAATTGGTTGAACATATTATGAAATTCAAAATTTGTTCATCGAAGTCAAAAAATGTTAATCAATTTTTTTTATAAAATGTACATGATTTTTTTACAAAAAAATGTTCAACATATTCAGAAATGTCCATATAATTCAAAAATATTCTTGTATTCAATATTTTTTCATCAAATTCAAAAAAGGATCATTGAATTTAAATTTTGTTCATGAAATACCAAAAATATTCATCTAAATTCAAAAATTTTCATCAAAATTCAAAAATTGTTTATAAAAACCAAAAAATGTTCATATTAGAATAGTTTTTCAAATTGGTTTCAGTTCTAGGCGATCGCCGATGCGGCTATAGCCATTATTTCATCGAAGTATGAATTGATGAACGTGTGTGTTTGCTTAGGACTTTGGAATATTCTTGGATTGCTTTTCTCCTTGCATACCATATGGACTAGAATGTGACAACTAGCCTAGTGAATTGCTCGTGGCTCAAGTCGTCGTGTGGTTCGTCGAACACCCATTTCTTAGCACCTGGCTCTCGGTTGTCAGTCAGCTTCTCCACCAGATTCACATCGGATAGAGCCCACACGAACCTTGTCATAGTGCAGCACATGAGTGCATGTCTCCAGGAATCCTCCGCGTCACAAAGAGGGAAAGCGTCAACCAAGGACATGTTTTTGCGTCAACCAAGGCCGCCAAGAATGCCTCGCCAACCTCCACAAAAACACCTTGATCTTTGATGCCATGCCTATCTTTAGTTTCGGGCTGAGTTAGTTTGAAAAATTTGTGTGAATCAAAATCAGAGCCAAATGATCAGGAAGGGGGTTAACACACGCAGAAAGATCAATTGGCTGAGCCCAAGCGTTTCTGTTTGTTTGAACCAAAATCATCACCATGCGTCCGGGCTGTACTAGCAGATCCGATGGCCATCGTGTGCTTGCTTGCCATCCGACGGTCTACAAGTCCAAGGATCGGTAGTCTGTCTGGTACTCTGTGAGAGTAGAACCCACGGACTCGACCACCGCCGCAGTGCTCCGCCTCTCCCTCCCGAGGTCATAAAAAAAAAAGCTCCGCCTCTCTCTCACCCCATGGCCACCGCCGCAGTCCGCCGCCTACTCCGTCCCACCTCCTCCACCGCCTTGTCCCGTGCCCGCCGCCTCCTCTCCTCCACCGCTTCTTCACCGCCGAACCGCAGCCCCAACACGAACAGCCCCGTCTCCTTCGACTGGTCCGACGACGACGAGAGTCCCCCCGCACCTCCACCCGCATCCCCGGCAAAGAACCCCACTCTGCCGCCGCCCTACGACCCCTTCAGCAAGAAGCACGCCGTGGCAGACCCACCCGACTCCACCAACCTTCAGGAAGTCTTCCACCGGATGCGCACCGGAGGGCTTACTGACTATGCCATCAAGATGTTCGACGGATTGTCCAAGGACGGGCTCACGCACGAAGCGTTGGCTCTCTTCTCGATCATCAAGGATAAGGGCGCCATGCCCGATGTCGTTGCCCACACAGCCGTCCTGGAGGCCTACGCGAATGCTGGCCCCGGCCACTGGGGTGACGCCGTGCGGACCTACAAGCGCATGCTCTCCAGCGGGGTCGCGCCGAATGCGTACACCATGGCCGTGCTCGTCAAGGGGCTTGCAGCGAGCGACCGGTGCGCGGAGGCCGGCAAGTACCTGCTGGAGATGCTCGACCGTGGGATGCGGCCCAATGTTGAGACGTGCCTGGCTACCTTTGAGGCGCACGTCAGGATGAACAAGGTGGAAGAGGGGAAGGCTCTGCTGGAGATGATGAAGAAGAAGGGGTTCGTGTTGGACGAGGAGGGGGTGCGCAGCGGCACCGTCAAGCGGGGGCATGTCTTCAGGGCTGTCATGAACATGCTCTTTGGAAAGTGATAATGGTACGCACTAGCTGTTTCGTTATGTTGTTGCATAAGCAATTGTGGGCTGTATCTTGTCACTCGAAATCAAAATGTCTGCTGTTGTCTACTGCACAGGACAGGATTGATATCCTGTCTTCCATGGCTTGCTCCTCCTTATTTTCAGTGTTTTCAAGTTTCATTTTTATTTTTTTCATTTTACTGGTGATGTATGCATTTTAGTGAATTCTTAAACTGATTCCCACTAATCATAGACTCGTAGTGATGTTTCACATAGTAATTTCCAAAATAACATTTATATTCAGATTTCAGAATGGCCATTGTGCAAGATTTTCCCTTTTGCACTGAACTAGCATTGTTTTATCCATGGGAGCTAAAGCTAGATGAAAAAACATGGATATAATTTTTATCATGACCAGCACACACACTATCATGATCTTGGTGGTTACAATTTTTGAAGCTGTTGTGGCAGCAACAGCATGCAGGAACAAAACCGTTGGTGAAGAACTGTGTGATTCAAAATTTCAAATACAAAGATTTCATTCTTCCTCTCTCCACATAAACATAGCATTTCCTGGTGTTGTAAATTGGATTTTATCTTCGATCTGTACCATGTTATCTTCATTCATGCCTTATTTCAGCTCTGTGGTAATATATTGAGGGTGACATCAAAACCAGGATCCACAGTGACAGCCTTGATGATCAAATCAGGGATACCGGAGATCGGTATTCAGTCTGATAGTATGCTGAAAAACCTTTGACTAACAAATTAATGCTAATTCAATTTTATTATTATGGTAATTTTTGACAAGGAGTAACAGTTTTCATAGCCTCATAGTCATAGGTAACTCAGTGACTCTTGTATTTTGCTTGCTAGGAGTTTCTTTTTACTCTGTATAACCAAGTTAACACAGCCATGCGGCTTTACCCCTAAGCAAAGAGTACTCTCACAATTCTCACCCCTAATATAATCTTTGCTCTTCCAGCTTGACTTGATCTGGACCATCCCAATCTTAGCATTATACATTATGGAAGTTTTTCCAAATTAGGGATCCTAGACTTCTTTCGTCATGGAGTAGTACCCTTCTTCAAATATAACAGAGCACAAACACATTAAAATATTTCTACCGACCAGATTAGGTTATGAAGACTGCACTAAAGATTGAGAGTTTCCTGGTGCAGTCAAGGCAATCAAGTTGGGTCGTACTGAGCAATACAGCTTATTCTTTTATTTACGTTATTACTGTGTTTTTTAAGATCACTGGTGCATTTTTGTAATCTATCCAGCATAATTTGCTGTTAGGGCTGGCAGAGTTAACGAGGTGGTCCATTTTTCCAAGGTTTTGGTCTAAATGAAAGGACTTGTGTTTGTTTTCTCAAGTTGCAGAAGCGAGTGGCTGTAATGTGGAAATCACGAAATTATTGGTGCAAATATTAAGAATATAAACGCATAACAGCACTAGCTTAAAGCTCACTATCTAGGGTTTGGAAGTGGTGTATTGTTTGGTTCGCGCATGTCTTGTCATACCTGCAGCTATTTGCTAATCTGAAGTTGCTTTGGTGCACAGCGTTGCTTTAGGTAATTATCTGGGGATTGTTTATATATCTCGGCTCATTTCCCTACCAAGTACAGTATTTGACTGGTTAGTTTAAGTGGACTCTCACCATGCCAAAAACAAACAAAAAAAAGTTTAAGTGGACTCTTTGAATAAAAGGTCTTCCTATTCTATTCCATCCTTAGTTGTCAAATTTAGTTAGCTGTGCATTTAAAGTTGGTTTGATGCCATGCCTATCTTTAGTTTAGGGCCGAGTTTCTTTAAAAAATACTCCCTCCGTCCGAAAATACTTGTCATCAAAATGGACAAAAATGGTGTATCTAGAACTAAAATACATCTAGATACATCTTTTTTTATTCATTTTGATGACAAGTATTTCCGGATGGAGGGAGTAGTACTTAGGCCCTGTTGGGAGACCCGCCACTCCACTACTCCGCTCCCGGAGCTGGAGTCAAAAGGCACGGAGCTGGGAAAGAGATGCTCCAGCTCCTCGTATTTTTAGGAGTTGGAGTGACTCCGAACAGGGCCTTAACTTCTATCACTATGAGCTACAGTATATTGTTGTGATTCAGTCATGTGATTTGCTTCTTGTGTTTGCATTATGATTTATTTTTTTCTCCGATAGCATACGTTTAGAGACTGCAAACATACGTATGGATAAACAACAGCACTTGCTTGAAAAACAGAAACAGCAATGAGAACACACTGCCAAGCTGCTAGCCGAAGAGCATATGTTTCAAAGTGTCCGGGTATGCATGTGACGGAAGATGGGCCCTTCGCCTGCTTGTTAGGCCTTGGTCGGTCCCGGCTGT
This sequence comes from Triticum aestivum, assembly GCF_018294505.1. Lineage (NCBI taxonomy): Eukaryota > Viridiplantae > Streptophyta > Magnoliopsida > Poales > Poaceae > Triticum > Triticum aestivum. Next base: position 56,279,208 of record NC_057795.1, read on the forward strand.
CGTGGACTGGGCATACCTGGCAACTCAAGACTAAGAGATCGACTCATATTTTTGACTCAATTCGAGATTGATTCGCAAATAAATGAGCCGGGTATGAGCATTTTATATAGCTCGATCAAGAAACGAGCTGATCGTAAGTCAACACTGGCTCGCTCGATTTTAGCTCAATATCATATAATTATACTAAATAATTTATTTTTGGGAAACTTCTGATCTATTCATTTTCAATCATGGTAGTACAATAAACATTAGACATAGTAAAAATTACATCCGGATCCATAGACAATCTAGCGACGACTAAAAGCACTGAAGTGAGCAGAAGACGCGCCACCGTAATTGCCCCTCCCTCACCGAAGCTGGGCAAAACTTGTTGTAGTAGACAGTCGGGAAGTCGTCATGCTAAGGTCTCATAGGACCAGCGCATCAGAACAATAACTGCCAAAGAGTAGGGTAGATCAGAAGGATCCCACCTAAAGACACACGAATGTAGACGACTTATGACCAGATCCAAGCAAATCCAACAAGGACGGATCCGCCGGAGACACACCTCCACACATCAATCGATAATGCTAGACGCACTCGAAGGAATATTTAAAAACGAAGCCTTCCCGCCGGCAAGGGTTGGTATCCAGCATGTCGCCATGGCCCTAAGGCCACCGGAGACGAGGCGGACCGGCGCCGAGAAACCCTAGACTTTTTTGGGAAAGGAGGTGGTTGCATAACTATGCTAAATAATCTATGTACTAAAAGTAAATAGGATAATTAATTGCCATATATGTTGCGTACATTTTTTCTCCAATTTGCCTACTAGCAAACATGGAAGCTTAATTAAATGCGGTGAAAATTTAGCCTCAATATGCTACATGGTCAGCGGTGCATAAATATCCTATCATTCTTTTGTCAAAGTTTGAGAGCAGGCGCACCTTTAATTTCTTCTCTTTCTAATTGATCCACGATATCTTTGTATTACGTACTGGTCTTTAGTTGATAGAGAATAAGTCAAATTTTATATGTTTTTCTATGTTGGGCTGTGGCCTTTTTTTTCTGAAAATTTGCCTTAGATTATTAAGTAAATCATTTTATAAGCTGAGTGGAGCGGGCTGGGTGAGGTGGTGGGGTGTGAGTGGAGGCGGGAGAAAGATGGCGGCGACGGGGTGAGGTGGTGGTCGGCGAGGTGGCAAACAAGAGGCGACAGGGAGAATAGAGAGTGATGAGTGAGAAGCGAGGGAGTGAGCGGCGTGGGCGATGCGAGGGTTAAAAAAGGAAAGTGAAAAAAATCGTAATGTGGCAGAAGTTGTACTGGTTTTCTCCAGCGACATGTATGTCGGAACAGAGGGAGTAATTTGAAATCAAGTCTAATTTGAAGGGCATTCAAATTTTAATCAAAAGCTGATGGGGTTCTAGTCAAATTTAAAAATGCCAATTTTTGGTAAGGAACACTCAGGCCCAGTCCAGCCCACAAACTGAGCAGGAGACTAAGGCTCGTGATGGCCATTATTCCATCCCAGGTCGCCGCGTTCCGTCGCATCCGCTTCGCCATTCCATCCCAGCAGCAGGCGCACCGCCCCGCTTCGTAGTCAAAGTAAATCAACTTAGTTATAATCTTTCCGGTTCAGCTTTAGTTCAGTTTGAACTAAATTCCTGTTTTGGCGGGCTTATGCGGGATGCCCGCTTGCATGCCAGCAGCAGGCGCACCGCCGCGCCATCGTTGCAACTTGCAACCAAAGCGCCGCGCGAAACCCCCCAAACCCTCGCTCCCGCCTCAGATCTCCGTCTTTCTACTCGCCGGACATGAAGGGGCCAGCTGCGGCGGCGCCCGCACGCAAGAGGCGCGCATCCGGTGGAGCGGCTGGACCCAGGTCGAGGTCACAGAAGCGGCGACGTGATGGCGGCTGCGACGGCAACGCCACTGGCCACGGCGACCTCATCAGCAACCTCCCCGACGCCGTCCTCGGCACCATCATCTCCCTCCTCCCCACCAAGGACAGCGCCCGCACGCAGGCCATCGCCCGAAGATGGCGCCCCCTCTGGCGCTCCTCGCCCCTCAACCTCGACGCCTCCTACGACCTTCACCGCGACGAGTTCAAGCGCCTCTCCGTCGTCTCCAGGATCCTGTCGGACCACCCCGCTGCTTTGCTTTCCGCTTCATTCGCCTCCACAAACCCAAAAAAAAGGTTTGCCGAGGATGCCGCGCAGATCAGTAGCTGGTTCCATTCCCCAAGCCTCCGCAACCTCGAGGAGCTCGGCATCGGCTTCGGTCTACTTGAATACGGTGGACATGAACAGACCGACAAGGAGAAGCGCTGCCCGTTGCCACCGTCCGTGCTCTGCTTAGCACCAACCCTTGTCGTGGTCATTGGTCAGCATTAGCTCGTGCGATTTCCCAAAGGAGATCGCGCCTTCACTGAATTTCCCCCTCCTCAAGCATTTCAAAACTATGGCGTGTTTCCATCTCCGACGATGTCTTCTCGACCATGCTCTCTGCCTGCCATGTCTTGGATAGCTTAGATCTCTCAGAGATTCGTGAGGTGTCTTGCCTCCGCATTAGCTCGCCAACGCTCAGGATCATTGTCATCTGCTCTTTGTTTCATGGCAAAGGAGAATCGCTCATCAAGGAGGCCCCTTGCCTTGAAAGGTTGCTATTAAGTTGTCCGGGCTTAGGCGGTGAGATTATTTGGGTTGTTAGGGCACCTAAATTGGAGATGTTGGGCCTAGCTTTTGTCTCCCCGCATTTCAGAAATTGAGATTGCTAATATAGTCTTCCAGGTAACATCAGCATCAGTCTCTACACTCTTATCTGCTGGCATTGTTACTTCGAGAGTGTTTTTTTTTAATCTCCATTGTTTTCTTCAGGGATTGATCCCATCCAGCTCGGAAAACCCAATATGCAGCAGTGTAAAGGTTTTGGCTCTCCATTTCCCTAGCCCTGATCTGGGTGCAGTTCTTGACATCCTTAGATGCTTCCCCTGCTTGGAAAAGCTCTATGTCATTGTGAGTATTCATTTTTCTTTGCTTTGAATTTCAAGATGAATATTCTGTTCTGAGCCTAGTTAGCAAAATTTTAACATATGTTTATTATGCCCTTCCCAGTGGGACGATTCTAGGAAGGCAGAGGTGGAAAATGTGCGTCAGTATGAGCCTCTACATCCAGTCAAATGCCTTGAGAGCCATCTCAAAGTACTCGTGCTGAAAAATTACAAAGGTGGTGAGGAAGCTGTTGGATTTGCAAAGTTCTTCGTTTTGAATGCGGAAGTGGTAAAGCAAATCAACTTTGTAGTGTGTAAGAAGATTGATATGGACAAGAAATGGATGACTGACCAACTCAGCCTGCTAGAAGTGGAAAATAGAGCCTCTCAAGACGCCCGGTTGAATTTTTTTTTTTGAAAAATCACGCGCGGGGGGGGGGGGGGGGGGGGGGGGGGAGCTCCCCACCTGAATATATTTCTCAGTTTTGTAACCAAACATTTGTCTGATTACAAAGGTGAATTACATAAGCACGTGTAATCGTGATAAGAAATAGGAACGCCATGAGGAGGCGGCCTGCTTATGCGCCGGCTTTTTCATCCGGTGCGTCCATAGCATAAGGTCGTCGATGATTCGCTTGAGGGTGAAGATGCTGTGGTGGTTCTGTTGCTTGAAAGTCATGGCATTTCTGGAGTCCCACATCTTCCATAGGATAATGAGGAGGATGGAGTGCCATACTAGCGCGTCTACCTGGCTGGGGAGCCGGCAGTCCCAAAGGTTGTCGATGGAGTTGGGTGGTGATAGTCCGGTCCGCTGCCATATTCTCTGGGCGAGCGGGCAGTCGATGAAGATGTGCAAGCTGGTCTCACCGTCAAAACCACATCGGGGACATAGCGAGTCTGCCACGATGTGCTTGCGGAGTAGGTTGCTTTTGGAGTTGAGTCTTCCACGAAACAGAAGCCATGCAAAGATTTTTACACGGTTTGGAACGCATGAAGACCAGATGGCGACGGCATGTGCGTCGTCATCAGTGTCGGCAATGACCAGCTGATAGGCGGCCCGTGTAGAAAAACGGAGGCCACCGTTTAGGTAGCGCTCGTCCGGTCCCGGCGACACCTGGAAATCCTGCAGGATAGACAACAAAGAGCACAACTCGGAAGCGGCATTAGATGTTAGGCGGTTCCTTAGGATTGATTCTAAACCATAGTTCAAAACAGCAGCCACACGAGCGAGGGGGGTAGTGGTATGTGAGTAGAGGCAGGGAAACAGGGTAGCAAGTGATTGTTGGTGTAGCCAAGTATCTAGCCAAAAATAGGTGTTGGTTCCAGAATTTGTGATGACAAAGGAGATGGTGTGTAAAGCTGGTAGCTGGGTTATGGTTGGCATAGAAAGAGTGGCTGTTTTGTGGAGCGATGAGAGCATTTGGGTGTTGTAGGTCAATCCAATCTAGCCACGGAGTTTGGTCCGGAAGCAGAGCTTTGACAGCAAATTTCATTAGTAGACAATTATTCTGCACACGAAGATTTTTTAGACCTAGACCACCGAACTTTTTTGGCTTACAAACAGTTTTCCAGGCAACTAAGCATTGAGCACCGGTGCAAGTTTCCTCTGCGGCCCAGAAGAAGGCCCGACGGATAGAGTCTAGAGTTTTTAACACGCTTTTGGGGATGAGGAAGACTGACATAAAGTAGACTAGGATGGAGTCAAGGACAGCAGACAGTAGGACGAGCCTGTCACCCTTGGATAGGATTTTAGCTCGCCAACCTGTCAAGAATTTTCGGCATCGTTCGATAATGGGTAGAAAGGCATTTGGAGGTAAACGGGTCGGTGCCAGGGGTAGCCCTAAGTAGATTTGTGGGAAGTTTGATGTTGTACACTGCAGGGTGGTGGCAATGGAGTCTGCCACCAAAGGGCAGACATGCATAGGCACGAAAGTAGTTTTTGTGTAGTTTATCGTGAGGCCTGTAGCCATGGCAAAATTTTGGAGAATGTGCTTTAGTTGTATGGCCGCATCATTGGATGCCTTGGCGATGATGAGGGTGTCATCGACATATTGTAGAACGGTTGGTGGTAGGTGTGAGAATAGGGGGTGTGAGAGGTGCCAGAGGTCGTAGTCTTGTGTGATCATTTGTTGAAGGAGGTCAGCAACGATGATGAATAGGTAGGGTGATATGGGGTCTCCTTGTCTGAGTCCGTTCTTGCAGTTTATCCAGTTTCCCGGGATCCCGTTTAACATGACGACCGTTTTCCCTGTTGAGAGGATGTCCTGGATCCAGGCCGAGAATTTTGGCGGGAAGCCGCGGCAGTGGAGGATGGCGGTGAGGGATTCCCAGGAGAGAGTGTCGAAGGCTTTGCTGAAGTCTAGTTTTATGACCATGGTTGGGGCTTTTCGCGAATGGCAGGAGCCGATAAGATCCGCAGCATAGACAAAATTTTCCGCGATGCAACGGCCTGAGATGAAGCCAGTCTGGTTTCCGTGAACAAGCAATGGGATTAGCGGTTTTAGTCTATTGGTGAGGTCCTTTGCGACGGCTTTGATGGGGCAATTTTGGAGAGAGATCGGGCGGTAGGAGTCCGGTGTATTTGCTTCATCTTTTTTTTGGCAGCAGAATTAGGTGGGCTCAGTTTAAACATTCAGTTTGGGCTGAGAGGTCTTGGAAGTCTGTCATGAATGCGAAGATGTGGTTTTTAACGAGATTCCAGTATTTTCTATAGAAAAGGGGTCCAAAACCGTCCGGTCCAGGGCTAGCTAGGGGGTTCATTTGCATGAATGCCTCTTTTATCTCGTCATGAGTAAAGGCAGATTCCAGGTTGAGGAGTTGGGGTAGCAGTTGGGGGTAGTATTGGTGTGGCTGGAAGGACCAGGAGGTAGTCGGTGCGCAGCCGATAATGGATGTGAAGTGGTTCTGAAGAATGACTGCTTTTTGGGCATGAGAGTGGAACTCTGTCCCGTTTTGTAGGAGAGAAGTTATCGTGTTCTTGCGAAGCCTCTGGGAGGCGGCGGCATGGAAGTATTGTGTGTTCTCCTCTCCGTGAATAGCAGCGCGCACTTTCCCTCGTTGTTTCCAGAAGGCCATTTTTTCGGAAATAGCTGTGCGCAGGGCATTTGAGACAACAAGTCTCAACCTGTGTTCGGCTTTTGAGAGCGGGCGGGCTTCTTCTTTTAGGTCAATGAGATTAATGACTTGTTTTGCAGCTGCCTCGCGGAGGTGGGCTGGTGATCGTTTGGATGCCCATTGTTTGAGAGAGGAACGTGTTATTTTTAGGGCTTTTGACAGGGCGGCTGCTGAGTTTATTCGTTGGGCGGAGCGACGGTTGGTGGCCCAGCATTTTTGGACGATGTCATGGCATTCTGTGGCGAGAGTCCATGAAGACTCGAATCTAAAGTGGCGCGGTTTGGGCACACCTGTTTGAATGCGTAGGATTAGTGGGACGTGATCGGATGTGATACGTGCCAGTGAGGATAAGGTTGTGTTAGGGAAGCAATTATTCCACAGCAGATTAAAGAAAGCTCGGTCTAGTCGTTCTAAGGTTGGCGCGGGGCGTTTGTTGGACCAAGTGAAGCGTCTGTCCAGCAGTGGGAGTTCGAGTAGGGCTAGCTCATTGATCATGTTGTTAAAAGCATCTGCTTCTCGTTGGTGGAAGTTTCGGTTATTTTTTTCGTGGGAAAACCGTACAAGGTTGAAGTCTCCAACTATTAACCAAGGCGTGTGATCATCTTGTTTGATCAGCCTGAGCTCATCGAGAAATGCTTGTTTGAGGTTGCGGCTTGCGGGAGCATAGACGTTAGTGATGATGAAGGGTTGTGGGTGTGCAAGGGACGTGATTTTGATCGATGTGGCAAAGTTATGGTGTGTGTGAGAGAGTACTATGAGGTAGTTTGAGTTAAAAGCTGAAACTGTTCCACCAGCCGAGCCATCTGCTGGTAGAAACACTTTTTGGTCGAGAGAGCGAGGTAAGAAGGATCGGATTTTTGTTCAGTAATTTCATTTAGTTTTGATTCCTGTAGAAGGGCGCAGTGGGGGCTAATGCTGATAAGTTCGGAGAGTATATCAGCACATTTTGAGACGTCACCAAGTCCTCTTACATTCCACGAACAGATAGATAGGGTGGTGTTACTCATACAGGTAGAAGTACACCGTACACTTAGACAAGAACAAGCTTCAGTTATGAAACGGAAATAAGCAATAGACTAAGCGGTAGATGAGGCAGACGCAAGGTTTGCCCCAGACACACAAGCGAGGGGATAGGTAGACCGGATTAGTCGAGTCGCGGTAGGGACGGCAAGTCGCCGATAGGACGCCACATGGGCGTGCATGGAGGAGTACGAGCATCATGGCAGGGCGTCAGCACCGCCGTCGTCGCTGCTGTCGTCAGCATGAGCAACGGAAGCAGCAGCCTCACCGCCAGCCCCACAGAGTGAGGCAATCTCCGCAAGGGCTGCGGCAGAAGCAGGCGGGGCCTCTGGAACATCAAGCTGGGCGTGGTGGATGGCGTCCTTGAGAGCCTTTGCGACGTCTGATGCATTGAGACGCGCGGCTTTTGCCCTGACAGCCCTAGTAGTCATGTCAGTGAAGACAGAGGGCTCTTTGGCGGCCAGGCGGGAGCTACGGCGGAGGCTTTTGGTCTTGTCCGCCGAACGTTTGGCGCAGTGACGCAGCTTGCGAAGCACGGACTCGTGGGTGGCTGAATCTGCAGGTTCCAATGCGGTTGTGGTCACGGATATGGTATGCGAGATTTGAGTATTTTTAGTGGAGGGAGGAGAAGGCTGATCAGGGACTGTACCAGGGGAGGAAGCCCCAGCCGAGAAGGTGAAGGCGGTAGCGTCACTGTCGAAGTTTGACGAGGTGGAACTGTCGTACTGGCAGAACGCCGACGACAGTTGCAGGGCGGAGGGTGGAGGAGGGGCGTTGAAGACGCCGTCGTCACCACCGACCGCAAGCGGGGGCGCCGGCAGGTGGACGCCCCCGACAGCCGCAGCGAGGCGTGGTGTGGGGCGCGTGATGGTGGCAGTCGTGGAGGAGGAGTCGGCGATGGGGCATGCATGGGCTGCCATGGGGGGCGAGGCTCGCTGCGATGGGGGGGCGGAGTCACTGTCTGATGAGATGTTGAGGACGGGTATCCCCTTCTCCGCAGGCCCCTCGTCCTCGGACGAGACGAGCAGCGGCAGGTCGGCGGAGCCACCGACGTTGTTGGGAGGAGGTGGTGTGGTGGCGAGGACAGGGGACGGCGGCGGGCCCCGAGGTAGCTCGTCAGCATTGCCCGTAGGGGCGTTGCGTGGGTTGTTGTCGTGGTTGAAGTGGTGATCGTCCGCGTCCGAGTCAGAGTCGGAGGAGAACGGCGATGGGTCAGAAGGTCCCATCGGGTTGAGGATCGTGGCGAGCTTGGTGATCTTGACGACTTTGATGTCGTTGGAGGGAGGGAACTGGATTGGCAGGGAGTCCGGCAGGCGGTTTCGCCGGTCGACCATGACGAGGGCGCGAACTGCTGTGAAGTCACGCCCCTCGAGGCAGTAGTGGTCGACGGAGCAAATGTCTCCAAGGCGGCTAAGAGCCCACCGGATCCCGGCGTCGTGCCAGAGCTCGTGCGGGAATTCCGCAGCCTGGACCTCGATTAGCTGGTCGAAGACTGGTGACGCCCGGTCAGCAAGCTCGACCGGCTCGAGTGTGATCTGGTTGCCACGAAAGTCGAGGGAACCGAGGCTGACAAGGTAATCCCGCACGCTTGCGGACTCAAAAGTGACGCAGCCCGCAACGCTGAAGCTGGGGTTGCCGGCGTGAGCCAAGATGGCGTCATGGATGAGCGTCGCAGGGTTGTGGATGGGAGTGCGGAGGTGGGCGAACGCGATGTGGCCGACGTCATTGACAAGGCATGGAGGCGCCACAATGAGGGGTGCGTGCTGAAGAGGAGGGCCAGAATGGCGCGGGGGGAGATCGCCGCGGGCATGCATAGGAGACGGGCCGAAAGCGGCCGCTGCACGTGCCTCGTTTAGGCGAGCACGCAGGGCGTCTAGGTCTAGCTGAGTGGAGGGCGGGGGTGTAGCGGGGTTCGTGGTGGAGTTGTCTTGAGGCATGGAGTGGGTAGTGGAGTGGTGAGCGACAAGGATGCCGATGAAGGGGGCGTCGGGGCCGGCACCATCGCGCGGCCAGCCGGCGGTAGCACCGTTGCGGATGGTCGGGGAAGTTGCAGCTGGGTTGGCCATGGTGGAAGTTGGTGGCGGGTTGGGTTGGAGGTGAAATGCTGGGTTAGAGGCGGTGGGGTTTGCTGGGAGAGATGGGAAGGACGGGAGGATGCGAACCGAGCGGCACCGTCGAGCTTTGTGGCCGGAGCACCCCAGCGGGCACACCTAATGGGGTCTCGGCAGAGCTGAACCTGATGGTCCAGGGCTAGGCAGCGGAAGCAGCGGCGTCGTGTGTGTAGAGGCGGAGAGAAGCGGTGGACTGAGGAAGGGAGTTGTGCGGTGCATGCGTTATTTATAGGGGGAGAGCTATGTGGTGCATGCGTGTGTGATGGAGGGGAGATAAGGACGTCTCGATACGACCTGGGCGTCAGCGGCCTATCCATGCGTGGCGTTGAGCAGTCAGTCAAAGGATGGGGCGTGGTACAGGGATCAGGCGGTGAGGGTACATGTGACTGTGAGGCAGGGCATGGATCAGGTTCGGCTGACGCGAGCAGTATTGGAATGGTGTGGCGGTCAGGGACGTGCGGCGCGGGCTGCGCATGCATGCATGCGAGCGGCGTGGGGGCATGCGGCTGGAGTTCATGGACCGGCTGGGGGGGGGGGCGGAGACAGAGTCTTGCGGTGCATGCACTAGGCGGGCGGTGTGCTTATGCGGTGGAGTATGGGCATGGGTGCCTAGGGTCACGGGCTGGGGTTGTTGAACGTGAGCAGCTACCTGGGCGGAGGCGAGGGCAGGCATGTAACCCATCTCTCCTCATTTTCAGCAATGGTCAAAAGCACAGGTTAACGTGGCTATATTCGCGGTAGGGTGGTGGCAGGTAGTTGGTGCTGTTGTGTTCGTGGGGGTGGTGCAACCGTGGTTTGGACCTAAGGGCAAAGACATGTCCTGGGGTTTGGAAGTGGAGTGTGGGGGTGTGCGTTGAGTGCCAAGGGTAGACGGGTGTGGGCCAAGGATCGAGTCGTGGTGAGCATGGTGCTCCAGCGTTTTTTGCCCGAGCGTGGTCAGTCCGAGTTGGGCAAGTAGACGCTGTTCATGCGCAGTGGCCGTTGTGAGCTGGTCAAAAAGGTGTAAGGATAGGCAGTTGAATTCCAGTGGCGATCGTTTCAAAATTTCAAATCTAACTTCTTTTGACAGTACAAAGGAGCGGAACACGCGGTCTGTAAGCTTAGTTGCCTGAAAATCTGGTTTGACCGAGAAGTGGTGGTCTAAAGCATTGGATATTAGCGTGGAGTTGGGGTTAACTTGTGTAGAGCTGCAGACTATCCAGAGAGGAATTGTTGGTGCATGGCATAGCGGGAAGATAGGTCGTGTGATCTCGGTGTGGTACATGTTGAGAATACGATTAAAGAATTTAAACCCATGTCGGAACGGCCTAACCTCAGGTGCGGCGACGAGCGGCGCCGTTGTTGTATCCGGCAGAGAGACCGGGTCTTTGAGGAAGGCGGAAGGAGCGCTAGCCGTCCCGCGCGGCGAAGCTTGGCGGTTGGTGGCGCGCAGATGATTAGGCGAGGCAGCCTGAGCGTCTGCCGGCCCCGGAGCTGCCGAGGAGGCAGCAGCGATGACCGATGCGTAGAAGAACGGCGTGGAGAGAGGGGAGCATGCAGTGATCCCTGCTTGGGCGTCTGGTGAGGCAACACAGAAGGAGTAGGCTGAAGTTGATAATTGTTGGACGTCGAAGGTTTTTGCCCCAGCAAAGCTGCGACAAGGTAGCGGTCGATGGGCAGGTGGCAGGTGTGGAAGAAGATGATGGTGTTGCGGCGGGGTGATGGATCAAGGCGGGGAGGCGAGACCATGGAGCGTTTCGCTTGCCATAGTGCGGACTGGAAAGCTAGGCCGATCGTGGGGTCGAGATTTAGGGATTGATGGATGAAACGGAAAGCATGCTGAAAACGATCACCGATGTCGACCGTTTTAGCAGCATGGTGGGCGGTTTCGATCGGCGTTGATGGTTGGCGTGGTATGGGTGAGGCGAGTAGGCGTGCGGCAATGGAGGCTGGGGAGTCTTTTGTGGCATCCGCAGGCGAGCAGACGGCGAAGGAGATGTGTATGCGTGGGGAGGCGATTTCCCTCTCCCGGAGGATGGCGAGTGCCACCGGCTCCGATGAGACGGTGAAACGGAAGACTGTTGGAGAGAGCTGGAGGGTCATGAACATGTCGGACTGACCTCCCAAGCAACCTTGAAGGAAGCATGCAAGCAAGAGGCAGTCGATATCCAAGACGGCGCGCTCGATTGTGGCGGTGAGGTGGATTCCGGAGCTCTTGTGGCGAAACGGAGTGATGGGTTGGAGAATGGCGGACCAAACTTGATCTTCGAAATCAGCACCCATTGCGTTTCCGACACCAAGCGCGGCGCGAATGGCTCCATGGACGGGAGACTCATCCAGCCGAGCCACCAGCGGGAGCGGAGGAGAGGTGAAAGTGGCTATGGGCAGGCTGATGGCTGGCGGTGGCCTAAGGTTCAGTGTGGGTGGATGAGGGCTGAGCGTGGTCGGCGTGGGAACGGGGAGAGGGCTAGAGGAAGGTGGCCGGCGACGAGGGCTCAGTGGGGGTGGTGGAGCGGGAGGTGGGAGGAGGAGGAGGAGCGCCATTCCCCGAGATTGGCCTTTGCCTCCGCCCGGTTGAAATTTGGAAGTAGTTCTTGTTGGTATTACTACTATTGCTGACCTACCCAGGCCTTGTCAATTGCTGACCCTTTCAGCAGCTGTTGTTGTTTTGTAGATGGGGTAGATGCTCTTTCGGAAGCATATCCGTGATCTATCAATGGCCTATCCCGTTGATTGCTTTGTTCGCAGATTTGGTTGATACCTTAAGATTGTGCTGTCTTATGTCTGAAAGAAGAGTATGGATGCAACCTAGTTTATTATAATTTCAGTCAGCAGTGCATGCTTGTGTTAAGAGTTTACTAGTTTCAATCAGCGCTTCATGCTTGTATTCAAGACTGAATTATCCTTTCTTTTTCACCCGGAAGTATGTGAATTTTGTACTGCGAGTTAATGGTTGTGGAAAGTAAACCTAGTGCTGTTACTTTATATTTCCAATGCACACTTGGTCCCTGCAATTGGTCTAGTGTTTTAGTGTGAAGGTTACATGCATTAACTAGTAATCACATATTCTTCTTTCTTTTTACATTTTTAAATTGGAAAAATACCAGTGTTTTTTCCTACACAAGGGATGGGGATCCTCCCAAAACCATAATCTAGGGAGATAATTGTTCATGCTATTTCTGCTTGGTCCGGTTTTCCTTTCAAAGTATTATTTGCATATCACATACTCTTCATCAATAACTATTCTGGAAGCAAACTAGGATGAGTTACAAGATATTGCGAGTCGTCTCTGCTGGTAAGTATATATATGTCCCCGTTTCTCAGCAAGTCAACTGGATTTCTTTGCCTTCGTCGATCTCTTTGTAGACTGGGTTTTCCTTGCTCCCATATTATCAGCCCTTCCTGATGCATTCGCCGTTTGCTGTTCCTTTTCCCGGCCTTCATGCACAAAATATTAATCAACTTCAGGAGCTCTATCTCTGTGATGTCACAATGTGCAAAATAGTGTGCTGAGGTTTCCTGCTTCTACAATATTTTCCAATCAGTGTCTAAATCATACAAGCCAACCGGTTTCAGACCATTGATCTATCGATTGATGCAGAATAAATAAATAGGCAGAGAAACAATTGAATTACAACTGTTATTCGCACAAAAAAATACAACAGTTGTTTTACAGCTTTCACTTTTTTATGACTGGATAAATAGAAGCCTTAAGCACCCCGGTCCCATTTCCATCAAAATGAAACCAAGATCCTAATCAGAATGCTTCCAGTGACGAACTCTAAATCAACTTTGATGTCGGAAGTGTGATAAACTCTGATTTCCGCCGTACAATGGAAACGGCCGTATAACTACACCAATGTGCAACCTATTGGTAATTGATTGGTGAGAAAGCGTCGTCTCAATAAAAACATCAGAACAGTGTAATCAACATGGTAACCAGACTATTAGTATGACGATAAACATGCTAGGATTGAAGACAGAAAAATGATAAAATAAATTGGAATATGAACTAAGATGAGTAAAGACTTAAATACTGACTCACAAAATATACTGATGACTCACAATCATTAAAAGAAACTTACTTGGATTTTCACTTAGAAATAGGCTAACTGATTTTCACTTATTGGTGCTGAAGACGCTCGAGGAAAACGGGATTGTATTCGGTGCACCTACCCTTGTGGTTCTGCCGGTACACCGGATGCCATAGCACATTTTAAAATGAAAAAAAAATCTAGCACATTGACACAACATCAAAGTATGTTGTCACAAATTTTCATATCAAAATTGAAACATTGCCTGAGATAGACAAATGATAAATTTGACGTCAATGTGATAAATTGATAGTGGGCCAAATCTAAAGACAAATTATATACGGCTATTCTGTATCGAATTTGTCATTTTTTTCGAAATGGTTTGAATTTTTTTTTAAAATTTTGTGACAACATACATTGTCGTATGAGTCTGCTAATTTTATTCCAGAATGTTCTGAATATTTTAAAATGTGCTACGGGAGTTTGGTGCACGGTAGCACCACAAGGGTGGGTGCACCAGATATTTTCCTCAAGGAGGATGCACTTGTCTGTTCATCCTGTTTGCCCTGTCGCCTCCTCTTTTCCAGCTGTCTGTGTGCAAATAACTTCTTTTTTCAAGAATGAGTATTTTTTATCTTGAACCCTCTGTACTTTTTTCTTAGGCAATGAACTCTCTGTATCTTCGTACGACTACACATATAACCCTCAAAAAGAAAATCCGGGTTGACATAAGCCCAAGCCCAGCCAACCTAGGAAAGAGAGAAGCCTACACAATCTTTTTTCTCGAATATGCACGAGCGTGCATATCATATATTAAAGAAGAAAGGTCAAGAATGCCTCCACCATAGTTTACAGGGTTATTATTACATGCTAATCCTCATCACTCACCCACCTCTCTACCCAAGCAAAGAAGGGCATTGCATTCCCTTTCAATAACCTAGCGGAGGACCAAGTGGAACCCTCAGAACACAACTTTCTCAGCAACTGCATGACCGAAGGTTGCGCACCCTCAAAGATAATGGCATTTCTATGCTTCCACAACTCCCACCAAGTCAGCGCGAAGATGGTGCGAAGGTCCTTCGTGCTGACATTGTTCGATCCACGCTTGTCGACGGCCCACTCCACCAGCGAGTCTTGGGCAGTAGGGATCCAACTCGGTGTCCCCAACGCAACGAAGATTGCTGCCCAAACTGTCCGAGCAAAAACACACATGAGTAGTAGATGATTGGTCGTTTCCTCCTCTTGATCGCAAAAAGGACATGCAGCCTGGTGAGGTAGGCCTCTGCGCGCAAGGCGATCTGAGGTCCAGCATCTATCCTTCATGGCCAGCCATGTGAAAAACCTGCATTGCATAGGAGCACGTGATTTCCATGTCAGGTCCGCCGTTGGGATCACCTCCCGGCCCCAAAAACCAGCTGCATACGCTGATTTCACAGAGAACTGCCCATTATTCTCCCACGACCATGTTATCTCATCCGGCTCCTCGCCAGAAAGTTCCCAACCATTGACTAGCTGCCATAGTGCTAGAAACTCATGCAAGGTCTCAGGTCCAAAGTTGGGGCTGATGTCCATCGCCCAAGACCCGTCTTCCATGGCCGTACTTACCAACCTTAACTTCCGAGTGCGGGGTTGCACAAGATCATAGACTCGCGGTGCTAACTCCTGGATTCCCTGTCCATGCAACCATCGGTCCTCCCAAAAGAGTGTTGTTCGTCCCGACCGCACATTACTCCTCATGGCTGCCTGGCACAACATATTTGCTTCTTCCGCAACTTTGATTCTGAATTCATTCCATGGTCTTGACTCGTCAGTCCTCTTGAGCCACGGCCAACGAGCTTGCATGGCGATATTCATCCATCTTAGATTTGGCAGCCCCAAACCACCTGCCCACTTCGGCGTACACACCATGTCCCATGCAACAGCACAATTGCCACTATTTGCCTCAGCTCTTCGGCACCATAAGAAACCACGGCAAATCTTGTTCATCGCCGCGATAGTTTTTGCAGGGAGGTCCAAAGCCATCATAGCATGGATCGGCATGGCACATAGGACAGACTGCACAAGAGTTAGACGTCCACTCTTGGGCATAAGAGCCGCCTTCCACTTTGGAAGTTGATTTGCCATGTGATTCACCAGAAACTGCAGCTGCGTCGCTGATTGCTTTCTTAGCGATAGTGGTAGCCCAAGGTACTTGATCGGAAACGATTCCAAGGGGCATTGCAACTCATTGCATGCAATTGCAATCTCCTCATCCGAGCACCTGATAGAGAAGCCTACATAATCACCCCAACAATCACGGCTATATCTCACTTCGAGAAGCTTATTTCGCTCACAAAGAAGAAAAAAACTTCAGAAGCTCATGTGCTAGTTTGGTTTGCATCCTCGTAATTTTTAGTGTGGCCCGGAGCATCCCTAGAAATTGTCTGAGATTCGTTTGGTTGCTGCCTGAAAAAGCCTGAAGTAGCTTAGCCTGGTAGATTGCGAGGCAAGTAGTTAGCCTGGACTAGGGCATACAGAAGAGGTCGCTTGGTGTTAGCCTGGGATGTCAACTGCATTTTCTATTGGTTGTTGCTGGATGAAGTCACCGGTCAGTATTCTTTTATGGGCTGACAAAAAAAACAGATTGCTGGACAGCTTAGGACACCGGCCAAACGCAACACATGCTAGTCTGGCCAGTCATCTTTCTCCGAGGCCAGACATGGTTTTTACCAAGGCGTAGAGTTGAGGACTCCAACCAAACTAGCTATATGCACTAGTAGAAAACAGGGCTTTGATCACAGCTCAATATACACATTAGTCTTGGTTGCATTACGAACCGGGACTAATGTGAGCGTTAGTCCCGGTTCGAGCGGCTAAAAGCATTAGTCCCGGTTTAAATGAGACCTTTAGTCCCGGTTTGAGACATGAACCGGGACTAAAGGGTGAGTGATGCCCTTTAGTCCCGGTTCGTATCTCAAACCGGGACTAAAGATTAGACCTTTAGTCCCGGTTTGAGACATGAACTGGGACTAAAGATTGCGATGCCCTTTAGACCCGATTCGTGTCTCAAACCGGGACTAAAGGGGTACGTGTCTCAAACTCTACCCCCTCCCCCCCCCCCCAGTGTATCGCCATTTCAGTTTTGAAAAAAACAAAAGGAAATGATAAAAACTTTAAAAAATAAAATCCTTCGATAACTACATCTACTAGTTAGGAAAATTAAAAAACTTAAATTTGGACATGTTTTGCAAAAAAGTGTTATGAAAAAGTAAAACGGCTATAACTGTTGCATACGATGTCGGAAAAAACGTATAATATATCAAAATGTTCAGCACGAAAATCCGCATCCGATTTTGACAGCCGTAGGCCTGTTTGCAAATGTTTAGAATCCTCAAATTCTAAAAGGAAAAAAAAGTTATGCTCAAATTTTGGTTTTTTGAATTTTGGTTAAATTTGGTCATTGTGGTCAAACTACTTATTCAAGAAGTATTAGTGTTACTAAATAATTATTTCAGTTTTTTTGAACTTTGGTCAAATCTGGTCAAACTGTGGTCAAACAATGGTCAAACTATTTATTCAATAAATATTAGTGTTAGTAAATAATTATTTTTTAGAACAATAATTTCAAATTCAAACAGTGAAACGTGTGACTTCATGCTCAAGCTAAACTCCTGAGGGTTAATAGGATTGACATCTTACTATTGTCAGGAAAACAACAATTGCAGACTTGGAATGGAGGCGGAATAGAACCTGGAAGTTAAGCGTGCTCAGACTGAAGTAGTGAGAGGATGGGTGACCGGCCGGGAAGTTAGATGATTTGAAATGATAAGGAGTGATTAGAGATTAGAGGTTAAATTGAGTAGTGATGAGGTGAGGGGTGTTTAGAGATTAAATTGTAAAATAATTCGGAAATTTGAAAAAAATAAATAAAAATAAAAAAATAAAAAAAATTCGTAATATTTCCTTTAGTCCTGGTTGGTAAAAAAGGTGGAGCTCCGGTTTCAGAACCGGGACTAAAGGCCCTCTGAAACCGGAACAAATGGGCCTTTTTCTATTAGTGATGGGTTAGTTTGGTTGGAGGCCTGGCCTTTATGCCTGGCAAAAAATAATGCTTAGATTTTGCTTGAGAAGTTGGAGAATCCTGCCTGCCCAGGCTTGCCTGGTCCATATGCGTTTGGTACTTGTCTTGGGATAGTGGCCGTGCTAAAGTACAAACTTGGCTTGGGATAGTGGCCGTGCTAGAGTACAATTAGGTAGATAAAACTATGCACACCCTTCACTTCCATGCAAAAGAAATAATAAAATATTACCAGGCAGATGAATCAAACGGGACTCCTGCCCCAGGCTAATCACGTTGCCTAGCTGACCAAGGCAGGCTAATGGCGTTGACAAGTTTCATGGTAGGCTAGAATGAGATGATTTAGGACACCAACCACACAAAATCCAGAAGATCTCAGTCACCCTTCTAGCCAGGCAATCTTGCTTCAGGATATTATCCAAACAGGCCGTATATCTCGGCATCTCGCTTATTGCCTTTTTTAGATTTTTTTTTTGAGAAAATATTGCCTTTTTTAGATGATCTCGCTTATTGCCAGATGCAGCCTGGCCTTGCGCTGGCGCTCCATTAAAAATGCCCAATAACATTGCCTGGGGCAGTTTAGGTAAGGTCGTCTATGGACAGGTTCAGGGCATTTCCTATTTAACGTTGCAGGCGCCGGATATATTCCAAATGACGCGCCACAACCATCAGACCACTAACCCACTTATGCACAATTTCTTTCGTTCCTCTGTTTATCTGTTGGCCTGTTTATTTTATTCTTTTATTCTACTGCTTTTCTCTTTCTTTTATTTTTTCCTCAAATGCGAGGTTTTCCGGTTCGTGAACTTTTCTTACGAACCGATGCACTTTTTTTTCAAATACAATGAACCTTTATATGATCCGCTGAACTTTTTTCAAATTTCATGAACTTTTTTCAAAATTGGTGAACTTTTTTCAAATTTGATGAACTTTTCTAAGAATTCGGTGAACTTTTTTCAAATTCAATGAACTTTTTTTCCAAAATCGATGAACTATTTCAAATCTAATGAACTCTTTTCAGAATTGGTGAACTTTTTTCAAATTCGATGAACTTTTATTCAAAATCAGTGAACTTTTTTTAATCCGGTGAACTTTTTTCAAAATTTGATGAACGTTTTTGAAAATCATGATTTTTTTTTTGAAATTTAACGAACTGTTTTACATTAAAGAGAATAGACATTTTCCAAATTGTTTTCTAAGTGGTATAGTAAATGGTCGAATAATAAATAGCGTGGCTGCATTAGTTCTAATACTATTCACGTTGCTTTTGTTCGCTAGCGTTCAGGTGGTCTAGTGGTTAAGCTAAGCAGCGAGAGGGTCGTATGGTGTGAGATCGATTCCCCATGGCGCATATTTTTGGGGTGTTTTTTTCGCGACCGTATCTCTTCCTGGGCCGCGCTTAAAAAGCCCACAGAGGGCCGCTGTAGGCGCCATTTCTAGGTTCGGGCGCCTACAGCGCCGAATAGGACCTCCCCAGGTTCAGACCGGTTTTAGAACCTCCTGTGTGGGTTTCTTCTTCTTTTATATTTATGTGTTTTCTATCGGGTTCTTCTTTTATTTTTATATTTTCTCAATTTCCCTTTTTCTTTTTGCAAATACATGTAAAAAAAATTCAATACATGACAAACAATTTTCTGAAATACATCTTTGAACATTTTTCTCAAAGAAATTCTAAACATTTCCCAAATAGATGTTGAACATTTATTTTGAATAATGTGGAATTTTTTTATATTACACTAAAAAAATTCTTATATCATACTAAAAAAAATGTAAAAACACGTGAACATCTATTAAATGTCACAACCATTTTTTTGAAAGTTGAAACATTTTTCAAAAAATACATGTATTTTTAGTATATCTTAAATGTACAGTTAATGTTTTTAAAACCATGCAAAAAAAGTTAATGTTTTTAAAAATATAAGTAAATTTTGGTGTATATGTATTCAGAAAGTTTTGAAATATAATAAAAGAATGTACAAAAGCTAGTTTATGTGCCTACATACGTGCCAACTTGCGCCTGTGTGGTTATGAGCCTGGTTCATTTAGGGAGCACTTGAGGCGAGAGCAAAGGGTCCACGTGGGAGAAACAGTTAGAGGCTGTGAAAACCACAACGTGTGCTTTCATCAATAACACATGTGTGCTCCCTGTGGTGCAGCACAACCAAATCAGAAAAGTGAAAAAGGAAGGTATGCTCCCTTGCGAAGCACATTTGTGCTCCACATGGGCATACATGTGCTCCCTATCATGCAGCACACCCAACCGTGAAAGGTAAAAAGGAAAAAATAATGCCACCACCTATCCTTCCGCCATGTGTTGAACACGGAGCGCTCCCGATAACGACATCGCTATATAACATCATGCCACTTGTTGCACTTGGAGGCGATGCACCGTTCCCCTCGTAGAGTATACCTCTTAACTAGTGATTTCAGGGGCTCCCCTTCTATAGTGCGCACAATCCGTTGGCTAAGTGGCAATCACGCACCCCTACCCCTCCCCTACCCGAACGCTAAATGGGTCCACCCAGTGTGCATTTATGGTATTCAGGTGACGATTTATTTTAAATAGTTTTCAACCTATTTTTCACGGTAACTGTGTTAAAATATTTCTAAATTTTAAAAACTATTCATAAATTAAGAAAAGAAACAACCTGATTTTTAAAATACTCATGAATTTGAGAAATTATTTGAGAAACTGAGAAATCATGAATGCATAAAACATTCATGAAAGTGGGAAAAATTGTGAATTTGAAAAACAATATCCTAATCTGAAAACAATGAACCTGATTTGGGAAAAAAATATTCATGAATTTGATATTTTTTGCTAATTTCAGAAAACATTTCGGAATTTCGAAAATAATTCAAAATTCTTGGAGGATTTAGCAAAAATCGTGAAATACAAAATGCACGTGAAATTGAAGAAATATTCTTGGTTTGATTTTTTTCCATGAATTCAAGAATTTTGCAAATTTAATAAATGCTCATGAATTTGAAAACATGTTCCTGGATTCATACAAAGTTCGTGAATTTAAAAATGGTAAAACAGAAATATATTTAAGACCGGAGCAAAAACACTAGGATGAAACACAAAAAGAGGTTAGGAAAGTTTCTAAAACCTTCTTATAACCAGTGGGAAGGCATGAAGTATCCGACCTGCCCAATAGTGCATGCAGTACGCTTCTAGCTTGCTCGTGGGCCACAATCCTGTAGTGTACTCGCTCCTTCGCACGCTCATCTTTAGTAGACGTTTGGTTGCTACTGCTGCTTGCTCTAGAATAAAAAAAAAATCTACTGGCTTGTATTTATTTATTATTTAAAATTTTGTGAAACCAAAAACGGTTCATCGATTTTAAAAAAGTTCCGCAGATTCATAACATTTTTAGGAATTTAAATTATGTTTGTGGATTTGAAAATGTACGACTTTAAAAGTATTCATTAAATTTATATATACTAACATTTTTTAAAATTGTGATCTTTCCTGACAAAAATTTAACTATTTTATGTAAATTAGATATTTTGGGAAATTCTAGCAAAACTTTGATAAATTCATGATTTAAAAAAAAGTTTACCAAGTTTAAGAAATGTTTACAAATTTTGAAGAAACAAAAGGTAAAAATAGAAAATGATAAAATAATATTAAAAAGAGAAACATAAAGTAAAGGCAAACAAAAGCTTGCGACAAATACAAAAAAGAATAAGCAACCAGAATTTCTGAAAGCTTTACAGAACTGTCGAAGGAGAGGTAGCCCACTTAGGGAAGAGAGTACAAGAAGGGTGTGTGCTTTCCACTAGAGGAACACTATTTGGAAATTTTGAGGCGAACAGGGTCGTCGCCTATGTTGCGTAGGGCGGGCCAGCCTACTATATGATCGATGGTTTGGTCATTTGGTGTCTACATATATTTCTTTGGCCTTTTTCCTATTAGTAATCTTGCATGTGCAATGCATGTCCCAACTAAATAGTATTCTCGGGAGCTTGTTTTTGTTGTCTGTCACTCTGACAACTCCCATTTGGCTATGCGAATGTTGGCTAAGATTTGGCTTTTGAGAAGCTGAGCTATGCCATATGTTGCATAGTTGTGGTCACTTTGTCTCGATTGCAACCTGCATTGGTTGCCCTCGTTTCTCCACACAAAGGACGTGACATGCCTTTCAGTTTCAGCTTCTCGGGATGATAAGGTTCTAACTTCGTGACATATGGGTCATCGTCCTTGGTGATGTTGCCTCTCATCTACTCCGGTTTAGCTCAGTTGGGTGGCTTGACTGAGTGTTGTTGGCTGTGGGGGCTTTACACAGTCATGGAGTCTGTAACACAAACTGCATCCCATTGGTGCGTGAACGAATTTTCTCCCGCCCTTGTAATTCGAAGATTGGTCGTGGCCGGATATGATTCAGTGAAGAGAAAGCAATCAAGGTAGGCCATTCAAACTTTATTTGTGCAGTTAATGTTGTTCCCAAGATTAATTTCTATTAATACAATTAACATTAATTCTAAAATCAACTAAAATTATCAATTAATGTTGATTTCAAAATCAATTAAAAGTAATGGTGTTTCCAATTTATCGATGATACGATGATGCATCACTGAAGAACCAGGGGACATGTGATGTAGGTAGTTTAATGGCTGAAATCATTTGGATTCACTCAACTTGCGGTTAAGTAGTAGTAGACTTGTTTATCCCTTCTGATAAGGATATCAAATTATTCTAAAATATAAATATTTGTATTTTTAAAATTTACTAACTCCAACAAACGTTAATTATGCATTTACAAAAATCATCGTGTATTAACAAATATTCACCATAAATTAAATAGGTATTATTGGGAATTCCAAAATATGTTCATTGTGTGTTTAAACATGTTCACAACTCACTTTGAAATTTTTCACTGTTTGTTAAAAACTGTTTATCATCTTTTCTTCAAATGTTCGTCGTGAAATAAAAAGTTAGTCATCGTGTATTTCTAAAAAATGTTCATAAAGTATTACAAAAGATTCATCGCATAGTACGCAAATTGTTTCATCATTTATTAAAAAATGTTTATCTTGTAGTATTCAATATGTCGATGATACATTTAAAAAATGCTCATAATGTAATTAATTTTTTTCATAGATTAAACATTGTTTCCCGGACTTTTTTGGACAAAATGGTGACATTAAATAAAATATTCATGCTTTATTCATACTAAAAAAGGAAAAAATCTAATAATAAGAAAGTATAAAAAAGAGAAGCAAACAATAAGAATAAATAAAATAAATAAAAGGGCAAGGGGAACTGGGTTAAAAAGAAATAGATGAAATGGAAGGAAAAACAGAAAAAAAATAAAATAAACTGAAACAGAACTAGCGTTCTCCTAGAACGCAGCGAAATTGGGAATATCCCATTTGCCGCTCGTTGCCTCAAACTGCCGGCGCTTCGCACCGGCAAGCGTCCGAGCAGCGATGCAACGGGCCGGCCCGTTTAACTGTTCGAACGCCACCGGTTTTGGGAACCTTCTAGAGGTTGCCAGCTGGTTTTTTCTGGTTTTGGGAAACTTCTAGATGGTTCTTTAAATTGGTTTTTTCCTTGGTCCGTTTTTCTATTTTCTTTTTTCTTTTCTTTTCTCTTATTTTCCCTTTTCTAGTTTTTTCTCTTGTTTCTTTATTCTGGTTTTTATTTTTCCTTTTCCTTTTCTTTTCTCTCATTTTCCTTTTTCTGTTTTTTTGTTTCTATTTCGTTTTTTATTAATTTAAAATTTGTGCACAATTGAAAAAATTCACGGATCCAAAGTTCGTGCAGAATTTGAAAAATGTTCACGGTTTCAAAAATAAATCACAATTCAAAAAAAAATTACGGTTTTAATATTTGTTCACAATTTTAAAAATGTTCACAATTTTATAATTTTGTTCACGAATTTTGGAATTGCATCATATTTCAAAATTTGTTCAAAATTCAAAAAATGTTCACAGTTTAACGAAAAATGTTCACAATTTTATAATTTTGTTCATGAATATGAAATTTTTTTATGTTCCAAAATTTGTTCACAATTCAAAAATGTTCATGGTTTTTAAAATTTGTTCGCTGATTCGAAAAATGTTCACAATTATTGTTCATGAATTTGAAATTTATTCATGTGTTAAAATTTGTTCACAATAAAAAAAATATTGTTTCGAAATTTGTTCGGAATTTGAAAAATGTTCACAATTTTGAAATTTTGTTCAAGAATTTAAAATTTGCTCATGTTTAAAAATTTGTTTGCAATTTAAAAAATGTTCGCAGTTTCAAAAATGTTCGCAGAATTTGAAATTTATTCATGTTTCAAAATTTGTTCACGATTCAAAAATATTTACAGTTTTCAAAATTTGTTCTTACATTCAAAAAATGTTCATAATTTATAAAAAAATTCACACGTTTACGGTATAAAAAAGTTTATGGATTAAAAAATATTCACATATTATTAATTTTGTTCACGAATTTTAAATTTATTCATGTTTCAAAATTTGTTCACCATTTGAAAAATGTTTACGGTTTCAAAATTTATTCACAATTTGAAAAATATCCTCAATTTTTCAGGAATTTGAAATTTGTTCATGTTTCAAAATTTGTTCACAATTTGAAATTTTTTTGCAGTTTCAAATTTTTTCACAATTCAAAAAATGTGCGGTTTCAAAATTTATTCATATTTTGAAAAGTGTTTGTAGTTTCATCAATTTGTTCAAACGAAAAGGAAACAAAAAATAAATTTGTTTGCATTTTCACAAAACTGTTCGTAATTTCTAGAAAAGTTCTCCTATTCAATTTTTTGCTTTTTACCATAAATACAATTATTTTACCAAATATAGTTCATGGTTCAAAAATTCACGTTCAAAATTTTAGAAAAAGATCAGATCTGCAACGGCTTATGGTTTGTGTTTTTTAAGTTTTATAGCTAGGTTCTTTAATATTCGCATGGCAAGTTAACACATGAGGTAGCCAGTTGAGGTGGCTAGCGCAAGGCGCACGTTACCGAGAGGTAGTGTGTTCGAGTCGTATTGTTGTAGCATTTTTATTTTTATGATTTTCCACCCCTACAGCAAATGGGCCGGCCCAGGTGAGCTGGCTCTGTGCGAAAGGGCGACTACTCGCCGCAAAATGCGGCGTATAGGAGTTCCCGCGAAATTGCACAGTTCACAAAACACAAATGAAAAAAAAAACCACTCGAACCATCCTACTAGGCCGCTGGCTGAAGGTCGGTGTGTTGTACACGACTTGCCCGTGGCTCTAGTGGGAGTTTTGTCTCACTTATTGCGCTGTATAGCTTCGTCTCGCCTCTTGCGCGTGGCTAGTTGCCCGGCCCAGTTTTGTAACAACATTTGTACGAGTTTTTTTATGCGTTTTTCTTTTTCGGTTTTACAGTTTGAATTGATTTTATTCTCTTTTTTTCGTTTTTTCTACTTATTTTTTCCTTCCTATTTCTTTACTTTTCATTTTTCCGGTTCTCACGGGGTTTATTTCTTTTATTTTCCTTTTTTCAACACATGCCTACATTTCCATAGATGTTGTAATTTTTCTATGCATCAGAAACATTTTTTAATTTTTAAATACATGGTTAAATTTTTTACATTTTTAAGAATTTTCTGAATACATGGTAATTTTTTTAATACACGTTGACAGACTTTCTTTTGAATCATATAGAACATTTTTTTACATTTTATAAAAAAACTTGAAATGTCAAAAACATATTTTTGGAACTTTTTTTCGAATAGTCTGAAATATTTTTAATGGGATAATTAGATTTATGCCCCTAGTTGTGTCCCACTCGGCTGTTTTCCCCCTAATTTCCAAAAGTCAGCGGTTCTGTCCAAATCACTTCGCTCCTATTATGCCTTTGCCCTTTGACCGTTTGACCGTCAGTTTGAAGACTTCATAACTAATTTATATTAAATTAGAGAAATGTAAATAAGATACCAAAATGTTCAGAAAAACATCACCTATATGCCAGTGTCATTTGCACTCATGACCAGAGTGTTGGAAATTGCGCTTCCGAGTTTTAGCTCTTATGATACCTCCATAAATAGTAAAATATAAAAAAATTCAAAAAATTCTAAAGAAAATTTGGTGACAAAGAATGACAAATATTTTAAGTGATTCCCAAGTTTCATCAGGGAACGACATTCGTGGAAGTCATGGCAAAAGAATCTATTTTGGAGTGCTGACTGTTTTTTTGCCATGACATCCACGAACGTGATTCCCTGATGAAACTTGGCAAGCACTTAAAACATTTGTCATTCTTTGCCACCAATTTATTTTAGAATTTTTTTATATTTTACTATTCATGATGGTATCACAAGAGCTAAAACTTGGATGGACACTTTCCAACACTTTTGTCATGAATGTAAATGACACTGACATATAGATGATGTTTTTCCGAACATTTTGGTGTCTTATTTGCATTTTTATGATTTAGTATGAATTAGTTATGAAGTTTTCAAACTAGCTGTCAAAGGGCAAACGCATAAAAGGAGCGAAGTGACTTGGACGGAACCGATGACTTTTGAAATTAAAGGTAAAACAGCCGAATGAGACACAACTAAACATATAAATTTAACTATCCCTTTTTTAATTACGCAACCATTTATTTTTCAAAAGGTCACGTACATTTTTGAAATGTGTTAGAATGATATCAACATATTCATTGAGGCAAGACTTGCTTGTGTCTCGCTGCAGGCTAGATACAACCACTCCCCGTAGCGCTTGCTAAGAGCAACTTTAGCAGATCCCGCATTCAGCCGGCCCACAAAACGCGTTTGTAGTTCACACAAAATCGCTTTTGCGGGTTGGCTCGGGCTGGCACAGATGCAAACCCCCAAACAGATCCGTAAAAAAGTATATTCGCGGAATATACCTTTTTATGAATCGGCTTTGCGGGGTCTGCTCTTTGCGCCGCTGCATCCCGCATATAATCGGCCCGCAAATATCAAATCCAACATAATTCAACAATCGAAAACAAACTAAATTATTCAAATCAAACATAATACAATAATCATCCGCATTACAAATAATTATTCAAATCACCATAGCAAATTTAAATAATGCAATACAAAACTTGTCATAAATACAAATACAAATGAATACAAAAATTAGTCACTGTCCAGCCCTTTGCCAATGGTGCTCAATGAGATCCTCCTGAAGTTGAAAGTGTGTGTCTGCATTTTCAATCTCCTTCTATGTCTGAAGAAAAGCTCTAATGCGGTTTGGGTCTCTAACTGGTTTGACACGCCTACCCACATTGTCGTAAAAGAATTCTAAGTTCATTCCTCTCTCATCTTCAAGAATCATATTGTGCAGGATAACATAACATGTCATGATGTTCTTCAAGGTTTTCTTATCCCCAAAACGAGTAGGACCACGGACAATGGCAAACCTAGATTGCAAAACACCGAATGCTCTTTCAATGTCTTTTCAGGCTGCCTCTTGCCCCCTTGCAAATTCACATTGTTTTTTTGTTTTGGGTTCTTTGATGCTCTTGACAAATGTGCACCAAGGAGGGTATATACCATCTGCAAGATAGTACCCCTTTGTGTATTCATGCCCATTGATAGTGTAGTTGCAAGCAGGAGCATCACCACTAGCAAGCCTAGCAAACATATGAGACCGTTGCAACACATTGATATCATTGAGAGTGCCCGGCATACCAAAAAAGCAATGACAAATCCATAATCTTCGGATGCTACGGCCTCTAGCACAATTGTTGCATCACGAGACTTGCCACAATACATTCCTTGCCAAGCCTTGGGGCAATTTTTCCAATTTCAATGCATACAATCAATGCTACCTAGCATGCCAGGCCAACCTCTCCTCTCATTAGATGCCATCAATTTTTTTTGTCATCTTCATTGGATGCCCGAAGATACTCAGGACCAAAGACACAGATGATCACTTTTGCAAATCTACGCACAGACTCAATTGTGCTATCTTCACCAATGCGAAGATATTCGTCGGCATAGTCAGCCGAAAGGCCATATGCAATCACCCGCATAGCTGGGGATATTTTTTGATATGCACTAAATCCCTTTAAGCCCGCGACATTTCTTCTTTGAGTAAAATACCGGCAATTTGCCTCGCAAGCTTGAACAAGTTTCACAAAGAGCGATCGGCGCATTCGGTGCCTTCTCTGGAAGAGGTGCGAAGGATATGTAGGATTCTTTGTGAAATAGTCTTGCATAAACATCTCGTTCCCAAGATGGCGATTCCGAGGAATGCACGGACGCCCGACAGTCGATCCTCGCCTCCTCTTCCGGTGCTCGTCTTCATGCTCCTTCATGGCAAGCGCCATGACTAATGTTTGCCGCCGAAAGGTCGCAAGCATAGTCTCAACATCCGAGTCGTCCGAATCAGACGAATCGGAGAGCAAGAACTTCTCGCACGGGCTCAACTCCATCTACACGCATACTGATACGTCTCCAACGTATCTGTAATTTTTGATTGTTCCATGCTATTATATTACCCCTTTTGGATGTTTATGGGCTTTATTTTACACATTTATATCATTTTTGGGACTAACCTACTAACCGGAGGCTCAGCCTGTATTGCTTTTTTTTTGCCTATTTCAGTATTTCGAAGAAAAGGAATATCAAACGGAGTCCAAACGGAATGAAACCTTCAGAGGCATGATTTTTGGGACAAACGTGATCCAGAGGACTTGGAATGCAAGTCAAGAAGCAGTCGAGGCCTCCACGAGATAGGAGGGCGCCCCCCTATAGGGTGCATCCCCTATCTCGTGGGCTCCTCGGGCATCCACCGACGTACTTCTTCCTCCTATATAAGCCTACATACCCCGAAAACATCCAGGGAGCAGCCGAAACACAATTTCCACCACCGTAACCTTCTGTATCCGCGAGATCTCATCTTGGAGCCTTCGCCGGCACTCTGTCGGACGGGGAATCAACCACGGAGGGCCTCTACATCAACATCCTTGCCCCTCCGATGAGTTGTGAGTAGTTTACCACAGACCTACGGGTCCATAGTTATTAGCTAGATGACTTCTTCTCTCTTTTTGGATCTCAATACAATGTTCCCCCCCTCTCTTGTGGAGATCTATTCGATGTAATCTTTTTTTGCGGTGTGTTTGTCGAGATCCGATAAATTCTGGGTTTATGATCAAGTTTATCTATGAATAATATTTGAATCTTCTCTGAATTCTTTTATGTATGATTGAGTTATTTTTGCAAGTCTCTTCGAATTATCAGTTTGGTTTGGCCTACTAAATTGATCTTTCTTTCCATGGGAGAAGTGCTTAGCTTTGGGTTCAATCTTGCGGTGTCCTTACCCAGTGACAAAAAGGGTTGCAAGGCACGTATTGTATTGTTGCCATCGAGGATAAAAAGATGGGGTTTACATCATATTGCATGAGTTTATCCCTCTACATCATGTCATCTTGCTTAATGCGTCACTCTGTTCTTATGAACTTAATACTCTAGATGCAGGCAGGAGTCGGTCGATGTGTGGAGTAATAGTAGTAGATGCAGGCAGGAGTCGGTCTACTTGTTGCGGACGTGATGCCTATATACATGATCATGCCTAGATAATCTCATAATTATTTGCTTTTCTATCAATTGCTCGACAGTAATTTGTTCATCCACCGTAATACTTATGTTTTCTCGAGAGAAGCCTCTAGTGAAACCTATGGCCCCTGGGTCTATCTCTTATCATATTTTCTTCCAATCTACTTTTATTTGCATCTTTACTTTTTGCATCTATATTATAAGATACCAAAAATATATTTATCTTATCATATTATCTCTATCAGATCTCACTTTTGCAAGTGGCCGTGAAGGGATTGACAACCCCTTTATTGCGTTGGTTGCGAGTTCTTGGTTTGTTTGTGTAGGTGCGTGGGACTTTTGAGGATCCTCCTACTGGATTGATACCTTGGTTCTCAAAAACTGAGGGAAATACTTACGCTACTATTACTGCATCACCCTTTCCTCTTCAAGGAAAACTAACGCAAGCTCAAGATGTAGCAAGAAGGATTTCTGGTGCCGTTGCCGGGGAGGTCTTTGCTCAAGTCAAACATACAAAGTACCCATCACAAACTCATCTCCCTCGCATTTACATTATTTGCCATTTGCCTCTTGTTTTCCTCTCCCCCACTTCACCCTTGCCGTTTTATTTGCCCTCTCTTTCCCAATCTTCTCCTCTTCTCTTTTCGCTTGCCTTTTTCCGTTGCCCGTGTGTTTGCTCGTTTGCCTCGTCGTTATGGCTAGTCCTCCTATCCTTATTATCACTCCCGAACAAGAAATTCTCAATTTTAAGCAAAGGGAGGGAGAAAATTTAAAAGATGCTTGACATAGAATTTGCAATGCCCAATATAAATCTTCTAGGAAGCTTTCCACTTCCGTTCTTCTCCGTAATTTTTATGTAGGCATTAATCCTTGGAATAGATGTGTTCTTGATATTGCTACCGGAGGTGATTTCATGAGTAGCCATACGTTTGATGCTTATAATGCCATGTTGGATTTGTTTGGTCCACCACCTCTTTTGGTCAATGAAACTGTTTTAACTTTAGAACACGTTATGCAACGGCTTGATATTATTGAAAATAAAATTGCCACTGTTGAGTTGATTGAAAATTTGGATAAAAAGATTCATAATCATATCACCCAATATGGATCTAGGGTTGGAGCTACTTTGAAAAATCTTAAAGAGAAAGAACCTATAGTTAATGAAAAAATAGATCTTGATTCTGCTAGAATTGGTAAACTTGAGGATATAATTATCAACTTAGGTTCGGCGTTTTCTTCCATAAAAAACACTCCAAAACCCTCTACAAAAACCACCAAGTTTATTTATGTTCCTAAAAAATAAGGGTGAATCTTCTAGTAAGGGAGACGCGGATCTCAAATCCATAAGTGTTCTTCCTAAGTCTTTCTATCGTTAAGGAACCTTTTGCTACCAATGAATTTCTTGAATTTTTGCCTAAAGGTTTAGCCATTGCTAAAAGGGGAGAAACCCCTATAGATCACAAGTGCTCTATTGATTAATCAAGTGCCAAAGTTGGCACTACTTAGACCTATATTCGCTTTTATGCTAGCTAGGGGCGTTAAACGATAGCGCTAGTTGGGAGGCAACCCAATTTTTTTTGTTGTTCTTTGTTTTTGCTCCTGTTTAGTAATAAATCTTGCATATACTTTATGTTTAGATGTGTTTTTATCTTTTAATTAATGTTTTTGCCAAGTAGAACCTATAGGATAAACTATGATGATAGTTGATTTGATTCTGCTGAAAAACAGAAACTTTGCGCTCACGAGAAAAAAATCAATAAATCACAGAAACGTGATTTTGCTTTGATTTTTTTTGCTACTGATAAGTAAACAAATTTTCCAGTATGTCCTTTTTTTAGGATTTTTAGAGTTCCAGAAGTTTGCATTAGTTACAGATTGCTACAGACTGTTCTGTTTTTGACAGATTCTGTTTTTCGTGTGTTGTTTGCTTATTTTGATGCATCTATGGTTAGTAAAATAGTTTATAAACCATAGAGAAGTTGGAATACAGTAGGTTTAACACCTAAATAAATAAATAATGAGTTCATTACAGTACCTTATGTGGTGGTTTTGTTTTCTTTCACTAACGGAGCTTATAAGATTTCCTGTTGAGTTTTGTGTTGTGAAGTTTTCAAGTTTTGGGTAAAGCTTTTATGGACTATGGAATAAGGAGTGGCAAGAGCCTAAGCTTGAGGATGCCCAAGGCACCCCAATATATCCAAGGATAGCCAAAAGCCTAAGCTTGAGGATGCCCCGGGAAGGCATCCCCTCTTTCATCTTCGTTCATTGGTAACTTTACTTGGAGCTATATTTTTATTCGCCACATGATATGTGTTTTGCTTCGAGTGTCGTGTATTATATTAGTCTTTGCTTTTTAGTTTACAACAATCATCCTTGCTGTACACACCTTTTGGGAGAAGCCTATTTGATTAGAATTTGCTAGAATACTCTATGTGCTTCACTTATATCTTTTGAGCTTGATAGTTTTTGCTCTAGTGCTTCACTTATATCTTTTAGAGCACGGTGGTGAATTATTTTTGTAGAAATTGCTAGTCTCTCATGCTTCATTTATATCTTTTTGAGAGTCTTTTAGAATAGCATGGTATTTGCTATGGTTATAAGATTGGTCCTACAATGGTAGGCGTCCAAGTTGGGTATAATAAAAACTATCATAGGAAGTGAATTGGATGCTATGATCAATTTGATATTTGATAATTGTTTTGATATATGGAGGTAGTGATATTAAAGTCATGCTAGTTGGATAATTATGAATTTAAAGAATGCTTGTGTTAAAGTTAGCAAGTCCCGTAGCATGCACGTATGGTTAAAGTTGTGTAACAAATTTGAAACATGAAGTGTACCTGGCTTGTGCATCCTTATGAGTGGCGGTCGGGGACGAGCGATGGTCTTTTCCTACCAATCTATCCCCCTAGGAGCATGCGCGTAGTGCTTGATTTTTGATGACTTCTAAATTTTTGCAATAAGTATATGAGTTCTTTTGACTAATGTTGAGTCCATGGATTATACGCACTTTTACATTTCCGCCATAGCTAGCCTCTTCGGTACCGTGCATTGTCCTTTCTCACCTTGAGAGTTGGTGCAAACTTCGCCGGTGCATCCAAACCCCGTGATACGATACGCTCTATCACACATAAACTTCCTTATATCTTCCTCAAAACAGCCACCATACCTACCTATTATGGCATTTCCATAGCCATTCCGAGATATATTGCCATGCAATTTTCCACCATTCTATTCTTCATCTTCATGACATACATTACTTTTGTCATATTGCCATTGCATGATCATGTAGTTGACATCGTATTTGTGGCAAAGCCACCATGCATTATTTTTCATACATGTCACTCTTGATTCATTGCACCATCCCGGTACACCTCCGGAGGCATTCATATAGAGTCATATCTTGTTCTAGAATCGAGTTGTAATGCATATGTTGTAATCAATAGAAGTGTGATGATCATCATTATTAGAGCATTGCCCAAAAAGAAAAAAAAGAAAAGCCAAAAAAAAGGTCCAAAAAAAGAAAATAAAAAAATGAAAAAAAGAAAAAGGAAAAAAAGAAATAAATAAAAGGGCAATGTTACTATCTCTTTTTCCACACTTGTGCTTCAAAGTAGCACCTTGTTCTTCATGTAGTGAGTCTCATATATTATGCTTCAAAATAGCATCATGTTTTTCATTTAGTGAGTCTCATAGATTGTCTTTTTCATACTAGTGGGAATATTTCCTTATAGAACTTGGCTTGTATATTCCTACGATGGGCTTCCTCAAATGCCCTAGGTCTTCGTGAGCAAGCAAGTTGGATGCACACCCACTAGTTTTATTTTGTTGAGCATTCATTTATAGCTCTAGTGCATCCGTTGCATGGCAATCCCTACTCCTCATGTTGACATCAATTAATGGGCATCTCCATAGCCCGTTGATCAAGGTTATCAGAATCACGATCCTGTTATACGATTCTACGACTTTGCGATCCAAACTAACCCATCTAATTCTACGATCTTAGTTCATGGAATCTACGTTTCTACGATCCTGATAGTGAAGATTCTACGATTTGCGATCCTACCATCAGAGTTTCGATTCGATTCAAAATCCTGATTCTGACAACATTGCCGTTGATTATCCTCGTCAATGTGAGACTTTCTCCTTTTTTGTCTTCTCCACATAATTCCCATCATCATATTCTATTCCACCCATAGTGCTATGTCCATGGCTCACACTCATGTATTGCGTGAAGGTTGAAAATGTTTGAGATTATTTAAGTATGAAACAACTGATTGGCTTGTCATCGGGGGTATAGAAGTTGGGAACATCTTTGTGTGACGAAAATGAAGCATAGCCCAACTATATGATTTTATAGGGATGAACTTTTTTTTGCCATGTTATTTTGAGAAGACATGATTACTTTTATTAGTGTGCTTGAAGTGTTACTATTTATTTTATCAATATGAACTTTTATTTTGAATCATTTGGATCTGAACATTCATGCCACAATGAGAATTGTGCTAGGTAGCATTTCACATCAAAAATTCTCTTTTTATCACTTACCTACTCGAGGACGAGCAGGAATTAAGCTTGGGGATGCTTGATACGTCTCCAACGTATCTATAATTTTTGATTGTTCCATGCTATTATACTATCCCTTTTGGATGTTTATGGGCTTTATTTTACACACTTATATCATTTTTGGGACTAACCTACTAACCGGAGGCCCAGCCCGTATTGCTTTTTTTTTGCCTATTTCAGTATTTTGAAGAAAAGGAATATCAAACGGAGTTCAAACGGAATGAAACCTTCGGAGGCGTGATTTTTGGAACAAACGTGATCCAGAGGACTTGGAGTGCAAGTCAAGAAGCAGCCGAGGCCTCCACGAGATAGGAGGGCGCCCCGGCCCCTCGGGCGTCCACCGACGTACTTCTTCCTCCTATATAAGCCTACGTACCCCGAAAACATCCAGGGAGCAGCCGAAACACAATTTCCACCACCGTAACCTTTTGTATCCGTGAGATCTCATCTTGGAGCCTTCGCCGGCACTCTGCCGGAGGGGGAATCAACCACGGAGGGCCTCTACATCAACATACTTGCCCCTGTGATGAGTTGTGAGTAGTTTACCACAGACCTACGGGTCCATAATTATTAGCTAGATGGCTTCTTCTCTCTTTTTGGATCTCAATACAATGTTCTTCCCCTCTCTTGTGGAGATCTATTCGATGTAATCTCTTTTTGCGGTGTGTTTGTCGAGATCCGATGAATTATGGGTTTATGATCAAGTTTATCTATGAATAATATTTGAATCTTCTCTGAATTCTTTTATGTATTATTGAGTTATTTTTGAAAGTCTCTTTGAATTATCAGTTTGATTTGGCCTACTAGATTGATCTTTCTTGCCATGGGAGAAGTGCTTAGCTTTGGGTTCAATCTTGCGATGTCCTTACCCAATGACAAAAAGGGTTGCAAGGCACGTATTGTATTGTTGTCATCGAGGATAAAAAGATGGGGTTTATATCATATTGCATGAGTTTATCCCTCTACATCATGTCATATTACTTAATACGTTACTCTGTTCTTATGAACTTAATACTCTAGATGCAGACAGGAGTCGGTCGATGTGTGGAGTAATAGTAGTAGATGCAGGCAGGAGTCGGTCTACTTGTTGCGGACGTGATGCCTATATACATGATCATGCCTAGATAATCTTATACTTATTCGCTTTTCTATCAATTGCTCGACAGTAATTTGTTCACCCAACGTAATACATATGTTTTCTCGAGAGAAGCCTCTAGTGAAACCTATAGCCCCCGGGTCTATCTCTTATCATATTTGCTTTCAATCTACTTTTATTTGCATCTATACTTTTTGCATCTATATTATAAAATACCAAAAATATATTTATCTTATCATACTATCTATATCGGATCTCACTTTCGCAAGTGGCCGTGAAGGGATTGACAACCCCTTTATTGCGTTGGTTGCGAGTTCTTGGTTTGCTTGTGTAGGTGCGTG
The DNA here is from genome assembly GCF_018294505.1 of Triticum aestivum. Lineage (NCBI taxonomy): Eukaryota > Viridiplantae > Streptophyta > Magnoliopsida > Poales > Poaceae > Triticum > Triticum aestivum. The sequence goes on from NC_057795.1 coordinate 56,314,009, forward strand.
GGACTTTTGAGGAGCCTCCTACTGGATTGATACCTTGGTTCTCAAAAACCGAGGGAAATACTTACGCTACTATTGCTGCATCACCCTTTCCTCTTCAAGGAAAACCAACGCAAGCTCAAGATGTAGCACATACCGGCGCGTCAATCAACTACACAGCTTGCAAAAATCACAAAAAAGGGACTAACCGGTGGTGGGTGATCTCGGGCGGCGATAAGGGGGCGCGCTCGATGGTGGTCGATCCCCGGCGGCGGCGACGACGAGGGGCGGCTCTTGTCGCCGGATCCGGGGGGTCGGTGCAGCAGCTCGGCGCGGGAGGGTGTGGGGCGGCCCCGCGGCGTGGTTCCGTCAGCAGATATGGCCGAAATCGCCGGCGGCGGGCGGGCGGAAGCAAGGGCGGGCGGCGGCGGAAGGAGGGGGAAAAGGCGCGCGGGACTAAAATGTCCCTCCCGTCAACTGCTTCTCTCTGATGCAGGGCACCGCAACCGCGAGGAGAAAACCCGCGTTTTCCCGGGTTGAGGTCGGGATTTTGCCGCGCCCTTCAAATTTTTTTATGGGCCGGGACGGGATGCGGAGTCTGGTCGGGCAGATTTTCCAGGCCCGTACCCGCATTTTGGCGGTTATTTTGCGGATCGAGGACAGATGCGGGGTCTGCTAGAGTTGCTCTAAGGGTGAGACGTAGCATTCGCGCCCCCGCCAGACAATATAAAGTAGCGAAAATCCACCAGTTTCTTCCAGCACGAGTCCCTTCGTTACGTCTCCAAAGGTTGAGAACTGACTAAGATGTAATTAATTCCAGCTAATTGGGAATTATAACAAACCTAAATAAATTAAACCGCAAAAAAAAACCCGCAACCTATGTAACGTTCTACTAGAGGAGCACGATGCGGCCACAATAGCACATCATCCTATGTTCCTATAGCACAACTTGGTTAGCAGTAGAAACCAGCATAGTGAAATTTGCCTTCAAAGGACCAGATCATGTTTAATATCACAATGATTTGTGATCTGCAAGCAGCCAAAGCATGCATGCATCATATGACACTAACCAGGGGAGATAAGACTGAGGGTCCCAAGATATGCAAAAATAGTTCGGCATTACAGAAAGGGCGTGGATAACCAAATGATGCAAGAAGCAACCCAGAGAGCACTAATCCACACAACATAAATTTATGACCCGGGCATATTAGTATCTCCAAAGCACCCTCTCTTTTGGCAAAATATGTTTGGGGTAATTAATGTGCTGGTGGACGGTCTAGGAAACATTGGTACGTCACTGATTGTGATGAGAAGCTATAGCCAGGATCTATGGCGGCCAACTTTTGAGTGAGGAACAAAGATAAGGTGATACATGACCAAAACACTTTGTTCAGGGCCTCAGGCGATTGTGATAATGCTAATCGCTGATATGGGTGTACCAGCTGCAACGCGCGCTGAGTGTACAGGCTAATTTATTCGTTTCCCCTTTTTGCCTTTTAATTTATGAAAAGCCTTCTAACTTTTGTTAATCGGAGATATTTTTTTAGGGAATAATTGGAGATGTCATTTATGCACGGAGATGATAAAAAATGATACGGGCAACTTTCTTTTCCAGGATAGGTATCCCACGCATGATCTGGTCATCTTAGTAATATTGGAATCATAGGATTGGATCCCTGCAAAAAAATGGAATCATAGGATTGTTTTCAGATACAACCATACCTATGTTATGCTTTACAGAGAGATGCTAAAGTTATGGATCCCGATCCATTAATCCTCACAAATACAACCTCGGTCGGCGACTTTTTCAGCTAAGCCCGTTTCTCTCTCCCCCGCGCGGTGGTGGATGGCGCGGGCTGGCATCGTCGGGTGGGGGTGCTGCAACACCAGCAGAGGCGGCAAGCCGAGGACGGCGGCATTATGGCACACGGCGGAGACAAGAATCGCAAGAGATGCTTGACGGCGGCAAGAGCGACGAAACGATCGCGATTGATGCGTGTGGTCCGCGGCCGTGCCATGCTTGACCTAATCACGTTTTCCTATCCCGAGCAATCAACACTTTGGGCCTAGCCCATCTCGATTCCTCCATTCTTTTTTTCCCTAGTTATACAAGCATACCAGATCATGGGCCCCTCCTCCAGCCAGGGCCCTGGGTGGTCGTCCCTTCGGCCATACACCAGGGCCGGCTGTGTGGGCGTATCCCGAGGGATCCTGCCATCATCATGTAAAATCAATGACCACACCAAGTGATCATCTAAACCGCTTTAGTCGATTCATAAAATCCAAATTAAAGTTTCTGGTTTTGGAAGATGAAGTGCCATTTTGTCTGGTTTTAAAAATGGGGCATTAACCGTGAACAACGTGACAAGTCAAAGGATGCAAAACATATTTACCTCTAAATTCTTTATTTAAGTATAAAGTTGTATGAAGACCCATATAGTTTAAATGTTGGCATCAGGATTTGAGTCCTCGTGAGTGGAGTAGTGCCCACATGACTCCACCCGTATCGAGAGGTGGCTTATCTTATCTCTAAATACTCAGAAGGTTGCTGTTTATTAAGCCCATTTGTCCAAATAAGCGTCTTAAAAGAACCATGTCGTTACATGAGTAGTTTCTTTTGAGCAATTTAATACTCCCTCTGTTCTAAAATAAGTGTCTCAACCTTAGTACAACTTTGTACTAACTCTAGTACAAAGTTAAGACATTTATTTTGGGACGGAGGGAGTACTTGCATTTGAGCATTTTTACTCCACAACTCTATTGACATTTGCACTTTAGTCATTGCACTGTCAACTGGCAATATAACATAAAGATGCTCATCAAGGGGGTCAAATCAGTCACTAATGTTCTGTCAACATAGGTGATCGCGCGCTTTAAATCATGAACATCTTTTTCCTTATTGGCTGCTGGTACAAAGGGCAAGCAGCTTTTACACCAATTATTTCCTAGTGGACGAAAGAGTCTTTGATGCCCATCCCAAACAAAAGGCTTGTGCTGATCTACTTATTTCCGAAATAGGAATGCTAGAAAATAGTTTTTAGGAAAAGGTGGCGTTGCACAGATATGTCCTTTTAAAACACTTAGTTTTATGTATCCATCCTGTCCAAAAGAAATAGTTTTATGTATATAGACATGAGTTATACTAGATTGTAGTTTCAGCATATGTGTGTTCCTATTAGACAAGGGTTTTCGGGTTTGTGGCACACCTCCAACGTGGGGTGGCCCTTTCATTATATAATCATGTACAACATAATTACAAGTTGGGCCCAGTATATACAGAGTCTAACGCCCTCCCTCAATCTTAACCATGCTCAGAAGAATTCACTAGGTTGAGATTGCGCCTACACCCTTCAAACTGAGGAAGAGGCAGTGGCTTCGTGAAGATGTCAGCAAGTTGATCTTTCAAGGAGATGAACTTGATAAGAAGCAGTTTCTGGGCAACACGTCCCCTGACAAAATGGTAATCAACTTCGATGTGTTTGGTGCGAGCATGAAAGACTGGATTTGAAGACAAATACGTCGCACCAATGTTATCACACCAAAGCACCGGCGGCTGCTTCTGAGGAATCTTCAACTCTCTGAGCAAGAACTGTATCCAAATAAGCTCTGCTGTGGCATTTGCAACTGCTTTGTACTCAGCTTCAGTGCTGCTGCGGGACACCGTTGCCTGTTTACGAGCACTCCAGGCGATCAAGTTTGAACCAAGGAACACTGCATATCCCCCCGTTGATCGTCTGTCGTCCGGACTCCCAGCCCAGTCTGCATCAGAGAACGCAGAGAGAACACCAGAGGGGGCCGGTTGCAGATGCAAGCCATAAGAAGAAGTGGACCGGATGTAACGCAAGATGCGCTTAACTGCAGCCCAGTGAGAGTCTCGAGGAGCATGAAGAAACTGGCAGACCCGGTTGACCGCATAGGAGATATCAGGACGAGTGATAGTCAAGTACTGCAAGCCACCAACAATGCTGCGATACTCAGTAGCCTCATCAGCAGGTAGGAGAGAACCATCAAGAGCAGACAGTCGGTCAGTGGAGGACATAGGTGTAGTAGCTGGCTTACACTGGAGCATACCAGACCTCCGAAGAATATCGAGAGAATACTTCTACTGAGTGAGAGTCAAGCCAGAACCAGAGGACAAAACTTCAAGACCAAGGAAATAGTGAAGCTGCCCAAGATCCTTAACAGCAAAGTCAGCACTCAAAGCAGAAACCAGGCGATCCGCAACATAGTCCGAGGAACTGACCAAGATGATATCGTCAACATAGACCAGTATGTACATAGTAATTGTAGGTCGCTGAAGAAGAAATAACGAAGTATCGGCCAGTGAGGGAACAAATCCATGAGCCCGAAGAGTGGTGCCAAGACGCGCATGCCAAGCACGCGGAGCCTGCTTCAGACCATAGAGTGCCTTAACAAGACGACATAGATGTTGTGGACGAGCTGGATCAACAAAACCTGGAGGCTGACGCATGTTAACCTCCTCCTCAAGAACACCATGAAGGAAAGCATTCTGAACATCAAGCTGACGAAGAGACCATCCACGGGTAATTGCCAGTGAGAGCAGAAGCCGAATTGTGGTAGGTTTGACCACTGGACTGAAGGTGTCCTCATAATCAAGGCCATGGCATTGCTTGAATCCTTTAGCAACCAGTCGAGCCTTGTATCTCTCGATGGAACCATCAGCATGTTTCTTTACCTTGAAAACCCGCTTTGAATCAATGATGTTGACACCAGCCTTGGGAGGAACCAGTCGCCACGTTTCATTCTTAAGAAGAGTGTGGTATTCCTGTTCCATCGCAGTACGCCAGTGTGGGATACTCAGAGCAGCCTGAAAATGCCGAGGCTCAGCAGTAGGATCGGACTGGGCCTGCGCCATGCAAGTCGCAAGCCAGGCCACCGTGCCATCCTTGCGTTCCTTAGGACGAAACACTCCACTTTTGATGCGTGTGTGAGGACGCAGCACCGGGGGCGGAGCTGGTGGCGAAACCAACGGTGAGGATGATGAAGGGGATGCAGCATCCGTCATGGCAGAGGCTGACACAGTCAGTGGCGGTGACGACGAAGACACAGCAGGAGACGCCGACCCACTCGAGGGCAACGCCGATCCAGGCGAGCAGGACAAGTGCCGCACATGCGACGATGATGACGCGGGACTCCCAGGTGGAGACGGCCCAGGCGTCGATGGCGGGGGGCTCCCAGGCGGGGACGGCCCATGCGTCGATGCAGGTGATGGCCCAGGCGTCGATGGTGAGGACACTGGCGCAGACGAGACGGCCCGCTGGGCCGACACACCAGTCAGTAGAGGCGGCGACTGGGCCGGAGTGGTGACGCGCGGTGCAGCAACCGCGGTCACGGGCACGGGCGGGCTCGTTGCATGGGACATGCACGACGCCAGCCGATCGACGTGAGCGGGCGGTGATGACGTTGTTGGGGAACGTAGTAATTTCAAAATTTTTTCTACGCACACGCAAGATCATGGTGATGCATAGCAACGAGAGGGGAGAGTGTTGTCTACGTACCCTCGTAGACCGAAGCGGAAGCGTTGACGCAACGTAGAGGAAGTAGTCGTACATCTTCCCGGTCCAACCGATCCAAGCACCGTTACTCCGGCACCTCCAAGTTCTTGACACACGTACAGCTCGATGACGCACCCCGAGCTCCGATCCAACAAAGCTTCGGGGAGGAGTTCCGTCAGCACGACGGCGTGGTGACGATCTTGATGTTCAACTGTCGCAGGGCTTCGCCTAAGCACCGCTACAATATGACCGAGGTGTAATATCATGGAGGGGGGCACCGCACACGGCTAAGGAACGATCACGAAGATCAACTTCTGTGTCTATGGGGTGCCCCCTGCCCCCGTATATAAAGGAGTGGAGGAGGGGAGGGTCGGCCCTCTCTATAGCGCGCTATAGGGGAGTCCTACTCCCGTCGGGAGTAGGATTCCCCCTTTCCTAGTCTAACTAGGAGTCCTTCCATGTAGTAGGAGTAGGAGACAAGGAAGGGGAAGAGAGAAGGGAAGGAAGGAGGGGGTGCGGCCCCTCCCCCTAGTCCAATTCGGACTAGGCCATGGGGGGGGGGGGGGGGCGCGGCCTGCCCTAGGCAGCCCCTTTCTCTTTCCCGTATGGCCCAATAAGGCCCAATACTTCTCCCCGGCGAATTCCCGTAACTCTCCGGTACTCCGATAAATACCCGAATCATTCGGAACCTTTCCGAACTCCGAATATAGTCGTCCAATATATCGATCTTTACGTCTCGACCATTTCGAGACTCCTCGTCATGTCCCCGATCTCATCCGGGACTCCGAACTCCTTCGGTACATCAAAACTCATAAACTCATAATGTAACTGTCATCGAAACCTTAAGCGTGCGGACCCTACGGTTCGAGAACAATGTAGACATGACCGAGACATGTCTCCGGTCAATAAACAATAGAGGAACCTGAGATGCTCATATTGGCTCCTACATGTTCTACGAAGATCTTTATCGGTCAAACCGCATAACAACATACGTTGTTCCCTTTGTCATCGGTATGTTACTTGCCCGAGATTCGATCGTCGGTATCCAATACCTAGTTCAATCTCGTTACTGGCAAGTCTCTTTACTCGTTCCGTAATACATCATTCCGTAACCAACTCATTAGTTACAATGCTTGCAAGGCTTATAGTGATGTGCATTACCGAGAGGGCCCAGAGATACCTCTCCGACAATCGGAGTGACAAAACCTAATCTCGAAATACGCCAACCCAACATGTACCTTTGGAGACACCTGTAGTACTCCTTTATAATCACCCAGTTATGTTGTGACGTTTGGTAGCATCCAAAGTGTTCCTCCGATAAACGGGAGTTGCATAATCTCATAGTTACAGGAACATGTATAAGTCATGAAGAAAGCAATAGCAACATACTAAACGATCAAGTGCTAGGCTAACGGAATGGGTCATGTCAATCACATCATTCTCCTAATGATGTGATCCCGTTAATCAAATGAAAACTCATGTCTATGGTTAGGAAACATAACCATCTTCGATTAACGAGCTAGTCAAGTAGAGGCATACTAGTGACACTCTGTTTGTCTATGTATTCACACATGTATTATGTTTCCGGTTAATACAATTCTAGCATGAATAATAAAAATTTATCATGATATAAGGAAATAAATAATAACTTTATTATTGCCTCTAGGGCATATTTCCTTCAGTCTCCCACTTGCACTAGAGTCAATAATCTAGATCATATCAGCATGTGATTAACATCGATAGTTCACATCATTATGTGATTAACACCCATAGTTCACATCGCCATGTGACCAACACCCAAAGGGTTTACTAGATTCAGTAATCTAGTTCACATCGCTATGTGATTAACACCCAAAGAGTACTAAGGTGTGATCATGTTTTGCTTGTGAGAGAAGTTTAGTCAACGGGTCTGCCACATTCAGATCCGTATGTATTTTGCAAATTTCTATGTCAACAATGCTCTGCACAGAGCTACTCTAGCTAATTGCTCCCACTTTCAATATGTATCCAGATTGAGACTTAGAGTCATCTAGATCAGTGTCAAAACTTGCATCGACGTAACCCTTTACGACGAACCTTTTGTCACCTCCATAATCGAGAAATATATCCTTATTCCACTAAGGATAATTTTGACCGCTGTCCAGTGATCTACTCCTAGATCACTATTGTACTCCCTTGCCAAAATCAGTGTAGGGTATACAATAGATCTGGTACACAGCATGACATACTTTATAGAACCTATGGCCAAGGCATAGGGAATGACTTTCATTCTCTTTCTATCTTCTGCCGTGGTCGGGTTTTGAGTCTTACTCAATTTCACACCTTGTAACACAGGCAAGAACTCTTTCTTTGACTGTTCCATTTTGAACTACTTCAAAATCTTGTCAAGGTATGTACTCATTAAAAAAAACTTATCAAGCGTCTTGATCTATCTCTATAGATCTTGATGCTCAATATGTAAGCAACTTCACCGAGGTCTTTCTTTGAAAAACTCCTTTCAAACACTCCTTTATGCTTTGCAGAATAATTCTACATTATTTCCGATCAACAATATGTCATTCACATATACTTATCAGAAAGGCTGTAGTGCTCCCACTCACTTTCTTGTAAATATAGGCCTTTCCAAAAGTCTGTATAAAACCATATGCTTTGATCAACACATCAAAGCGTATATTCCAACTCCGAGATGCTTGCAGCAGTCCATTGATGGATCGCTGGAGCTTGCACATTTTGTTAGCACCTTTTAGGATTGACAAAACCTTCTAGTTGCATCATATACAACTCTTCTTTAAATCCATTAAGGAATGTAGTTTTGTTTATCCATTTGCCAGATTTCATAAAAATGCGGCAATTGCTAACATGATTTGGACAAACTTAAGCATCACTACGAGTGAGAAAATTTCATCGTAGTCAACACCTTGAACTTTGTCAAGAACCTTTTTCGACAAGTCTAGCTTTGTAGATAGTAACACTACTATCAGCGTCCGTCTTCCTCTTGAAGATCCATTTATTTTCTATGGTTTGCCGATCATCGGGCAAATCCATCAAAGTCCATACTTTGTTCTCATACATGGATCATATCTCAAATTTCATGGCCTCAAACCATTTTGCGGAATCTGGGCTCATCATCGCTTCCTCATAGTTCGTAGGTTCGTCATGGTCAAGTAACATGACCTCCAGAATGGGATTACCGTACCACTCTGGTGCGGATCACACTCTGGTTGACCTACGAGGTTCGGTAGTAACTTGATCTGAAGTTACATGATCATCATCATTATCTTCCTCACTAATTGGTGTAGTAGTCACAGGAACAGATTTCTGTGATGAACTACTTTCCAATAAGGGAGAAGGTACAATTACCTTATCAAGTTCTACTTTCCTCCCACTCACTTCTTTCGAGAGAAACTCCTTCTCTAGAAAGGATCCATTCTTAGCAACGAATGTTTGCCTTTGGATCTGTGATAGAAGGAGTACCCAACAGTTTCCTTTGGGTATTCTATGAAGACGCACTTTTCCGATTTGGGTTCGAGCTTATCAGGTTGAAAACCTTTTTCACATAAGCATCGCAACTCCAAACTTTAAGAAACGACGGCTTAGGTTTACTGCTAAACCATAGTTCATACGGTGTCGTCTCAACGGATTTAATGGTGCCCTATTTAACGTGAATGCAGCTGTCTCTAATGCATAACCCCAAAATGATATTGGTAAATCGGTAAGAGACATCATTGATCGCACCTCCAATAAAGTGCGGTTACGATGTTCGGACACACCATAACGTTGTGGTGTTCCAGGTGGCGTGAGCTGTGAAACTATTCCACATTGTTTTAATTGAAGATCAAACTCGTAACTCAAATATTCATCTCCACGATCAGATCGCAGAAACTCTATTTTCTTGTTACGATGATTTTCCACTTCACTCTGAAATTCTTTGAACCTTTCAACTATTTCAGACTTATGTTTCATCAAGTAGATATACCCATATCTGCTTAAATCATCTGTGAAGGTCAGAAAATAACGATACTCGCCACGAGCCTTAATACTCATTGGTCTGCATACATCAGTATGTATTATTTCCAACAAGTTTGTTGATCGTTCCATTGTTCCGAAGAACGGAGTTTAGTCATCTTGCCCAAAAGGCACTGTTCGCAAGCATCAAATGATTCATAACCAAGTGATTCCGAAAATCCATCTTTATGGAGTTTCTTCATGCACTTTACACCGATATGACCCAAACGGCAGTGCCACAAATAAGTTGCACTATCATTATTAACTTAGCATCTTTTAGCATCAATATTATGAATATGTGTATCACTACGATCGAGATCCAATAAACTATTTTCATTGGGTGTATGACCATTGAAGGTTTTATTCATGTAAACAGAACAACAATTATTCTCTGACTTTAAATGAATAACTGTATTGCAATAAACATGATCAAATCATATTCATGCTCAACGCAAACACCAAATAACATTTATTTAGGTTCAACACTAATCCCGAAAGTATAGGGAGTGTGCGATGATGATCATATCAATCTTGAAACTACTTTCAACACACATCGTCACTTCACCCTTAACTAGTTTCTGTTTATTCTGCAACTCCCGTTTCGAGTTACTACTCTTAGCAACTGAACCAGTACCAAGTACCGAGGGGTTGCTATAAACACTAGTAAAGTACACATCAATAACATGTGTATCTAATATACCTTTGTTCACTTTGCCATCCTTCTTATCCGCCAAATACTTGGGGTAGTTCTGCTTCCAGTGACCAGTCCCTTTGCAGTAGAAGCACTTAGTCTCAGGCTTAGGTCCAGACTTGGGCTTCTTCACTTGAGCAGCAACTTGCTTGCCGTTCTTCTTGAAGTTCTCTTCTATCCCTTTGCCCTTTTCTTGAAACTAGTGGTCTTGTCAAGCATCAACACTTGATGTTCTTTCTTGATTTCTACCTTCATCGATTTCATCATCATGAAAAACTCGGGAATCATTTTCATCATCCCTTGCATACTATAGTTCATCACGAAGTTCTACTAACTTGGTGATGGTGACTAGAGAATTCTGTCAATCACTATCTTATCTGGAAGATTAACTCCCACTTGATTCAAGCGATTGTAGTACCCAGACAATCTGAGCACATGCTCACTAGTTGAGCGATTCTCCTCCATCTTTTAGCTACAGAACTTGTTGGAGACTTCATATCTCTCAACTCGGGTATTTGCTTGAAATATTAACTTCAACTCCTGGAACATCTCATATGGTCCATGACGTTCAAAACGTCTTTGAAGTCCCGATTCTAAGCCGTTAAGCATGGTGCACTAAACTATCAAGTAGTCATCATATTGAGCTAGCCAAACATTCATAACATCTGCATCTGCTCCTGCAATAGGTTTGTCACCTAGCGGTGCATCAAGGACATAATTCTTCTGTGCAGCAATGAGGATAAACCTTAGATCACGGATCCAATCCGCATCATTGCTACTAACATTTTTCAACACAATTTTCTCTAGGAACATATCAAAATAAACATATGAGAGCAACAACGCAAGCTATTGATCTACAACATAATTTGCAAAATACTTAAGAACTCCCACTTAGAAAGACATCCCTCTAATCCTTTAAGTGATCACGTGATCCAAATCAACTAAACCATAACCGATCATCACGTGAAATGGAGTAGCTTTCAATGGTGAACATCATTATGTTGATCATATCTACTATATGATTCACGCTCGACCTTTCGGTCTCCGTGTTCCGAGGCCATATCTGCATATGCTAGGGTCGTCAAGTTTAACCTGAGTATTCCGCATGTGCAAAACTGGCTTGCACCCGTTGTAGATGGACGTAGAGCTTATCACACCCAATCATCACGTGGTGTCTGGGCACGACGAACTTTGGCAACGATGCATACTCAGGGAGAACACTTCTTGATAATTTTAGTGAGAGATCATCTTAAAATGCTACCGTCAATCAAAGCAAGATAAGATGCATAAAGGATAAACATCACATGCAATCAATATAAGTGATATGATATGGCCATCATCATCTTGTGCTTGTGATCTCCATCTCCGAAGCACCATCGTGATCACCATCGTCACCGGCGCGACACCTTGATCTCCATCGTAGCATCGTTGTCGTTTACGCCATCTATTGCTTCTACGACTATCGCTACCGCTTAGTGATAAAGTAAAGCAATTACAGGGCGTTTGGATTTCATACAATAAAGTGACAACCATATGGCTCCTGCCAGTTGCCGATAACTTCGGTTACAAAACATGATCATCTCATACAATAAAATATAGCATCACGTCTTGGCCATATCACATGACAACATGCCCTGCAAAAACAAGTTAGACGTCCTCTACTTTGTTCTTGCAAGTTTTACGTGGCTGCTACGGGCTGAGCAAGAACCGTTCTTACCTACGCATCAAAACCACAACGATAGTTCGTCAAGTTGATGCTGTTTTAACCTTCACAAGGACCGGGCGTAGCCACACTCGGTTCAACTAAAGTTGGAGAAACTGACACCCGCCAGCCACCTGTGTGCAAAGCACGTCGGTAGAACCAGTCTCGCGTAAGCGTACGCGTAATGTCGGTCCGGGCCGCTTCATCCAACAATACCGCCGAACCAAAGTATGACATGCTGGTAAGCAGTATGACTTGTATCGCCCACAACTCACTTGTGTTCTACTCGTGCATATAACATCAACGCATAAAACCTGGCTCGGATGCCACTGTTGGGGAACGTATTAATTTCAAAAAATTTCCTACGCACACGCAAGATCATGGTGATGCATAGCAACGAGAGGGGAGAGTGTTGTCTACGTACCCTCGTAGACCGAAGCGGAAGCGTTAACGCAACATAGAGGAAGTAGTCATACATCTTCCCGGTCCAACCGATCCAAGCACCGTTACTCCGGCACCTCCGAGTTCTTGACACACGTATAGCTCGATGACGCACCCCGAGCTCCGATCCAGCAAAGCTTCGGGAAGGAGTTCCGTCAGCACGACGGCGTGGTGACGATCTTGATGTTCAACTGTCGCAGGGCTTCGCCTAAGCACCGCTACAATATGACCGAGGTGTAATATCGTGGAGGGGGGCACCGCACACGGCTAAGGAACGATCACGAAGATCAACTTCTGTGTCTATGGGGTGCCCCCTGCCCCCGTATATAAAGGAGTGGAGGAGGGGAGGGCCGGCCCTCTCTATGGCGCGCCCTAGGGGAGTCCTACTTCCGCCGGGAGTAGGATTCCCCCTTTCCTAGTCTAACTAGGAGTCCTTCCATGTAGTAGGAGTAGGAGACAAGGAAGGGGAAGAGAGAAGGGAAGGAAGGAGGGGGTGCGGCCCCTCCCCCTAGTCCAATTCGGACTAGGCCATGGGGGGGGGGGGGGCCTGCCCTAGGCAGCCCCTCTCTCTTTCCCGTATGGCCCAATAAGGCCCAATACTTCTCCCCGGCGAATTCCCGTAACTCTCCGGTACTCCAATAAATACCCGAATCACTCGGAACCTTTCCGAACTCCGAATATAGTCGTCCAATATATCGATATTTACGTCTCGACCATTTCGAGACTCCTCGTCATGTCCCCAATCTCATCCGGGACTCCGAACTCCTTCGGTACATCAAAACTCATAAACTCATAATGTAACTGTCATCAAAACCTTAAGCGTGCGGACCCTACGTTCGAGAACAATGTAGACATGACCGAGACATGTCTCCGGTCAATAACCAATAGCGGAACCTGGATGCTCATATTGGCACATCAAAACCTATGAAGATCTTTATCGGTCAAACCGCATAACAACATATGTTGTTCCCTTTGTCATCGGTATGTTACTTGCCCGAGATTCGATCGTCGGTATCCAATACCTAGTTCAATCTCGTTACTGGCAAGTCTCTTTACTCGTTCCATAATACATCATTCCGTAACTAACTCATTAGTTACAATGCTTGCAAGGCTTATAGTGATGTGCATTACCGAGAGGGCCCAGAGATACCTCTCCGACAATCGGAGTGAAAAAACCTAATCTCGAAATACGCCAACCCAACATGCACCTTTGGAGACACCTGTAGTACTCCTTTATAATCACCCAGTTACGTTGTGACGTTTGGTAGCACCCAAAGTGTTCCTCCGGTAAACGGGAGTTGCATAATCTCATAGTTACAGGAACATGTATAAGTCATGAAGAAAGCAATAGCAACATACTAAACGATCAAGTGCTAGGCTAACGGAATGGGTCATGTCAATCACATCATTCTCCTAATGATGTGATCCCGTTAATCAAATGACAACTCATGTCTATGGTTAGGAAACATAACCATCTTCGATTAACGAGCTAGTCAAGTAGAGGCATACTAGTGACACTCTGTTTGTCTATGTATCCACACATGTATTATGTTTCTGGTTAATACAATTCTAGCATGAATAATAAACATTTATCGTGATATAAGGAAATAAATAATAACTTTATTATTGCCTCTAGGGCATATTTCCTTCAGATGTGGCCATCGGGGACGAGGGAGCCGGAGCGTCAACCTCATCCAGGAGCTGAAGCCGCGCACATCTCCCAATACCTGCACCATGGTTAGACAACAAAGAGGGCGAATGTGCAGCATCTACAAATTGATTAGGCAATATAGTGGATGGGTGCACTGGCGGTGTGGAGCTTGTGCCAGGTGAGGGAAGAGCAGCAAAGGGAAAAACGTGCTCATCAAAAACAACATTGCGGGAGATATACACACGATTAGACGGGACATGAATGCACTTATACCCTTTGTGAACAGAACTATACCCCAGGAAGACACGCTTCTTTGATCGGAACTCAAGCTTGCAAATATTATACGGACGGAGATGCGGCCAACACGCACAACCGAACACTTTAAGAAACGTGTAATCGGGAGTCTGACCAAGCAAGAGTTCAAGTGGAGTTTTCATACGAAGGAGCCGCGAAGGAAGCCTATTTATAAGAAAACAGGCTGTAGTAAAAGCATTGCTCCAAAAACGAAACAGGACAGATGCATGAGCAAGCAAGGTTAAACCAGTTTCAACAATATGACGGTGCTTACGTTCAGCTGAACCATTCTGCTGATGTGTATGTGGGCAAGAAACACGATGAGCAATTCCTAGTTTCTCAAAGAAGGTACTGAGGCTGCGGTATTCACCCCCCAGTCTGACTGTACATGAATGATTTTATGATCTAGGAGTCTCTCAACATGTGCTTGGAATTGTAAAAACACATTAAACACATCAGACTTATGCTTAAGAAGATAAATCCAGGTAAAGCGACTGTAAGCATCAATGAAACTAACATAATATTCGTGCCCACTAACGGACAGCTGGGCAGGACCCCATACATCTGAAAACACAAGCTCAAGAGGAGTTTTGACTATATGTGTAGAAACAGAAAAAGGTAACTGATGACTCTTGCCCTGCTGGCAGGCATCACAGACAGAGGCATCTTTATTACTAGACTCGGATGGCAGCTCATGACGAACAATGGGAGATGCTGGGTGACCAAGATGAGAGTGCCATAGTGATGGAGACACATGGACGCCACTGAAGACTTGGAACGCAGCAGCAGGAGCGGGAACGTCGGTGGGGGCGTCAAGCGCATATAGACCATGGCGGTAGCGACCTCTAAGAAGTATGTTCCTCGTAGCACGATCCTTAACAAAGAGATAAAACGGGTGAAACTCACAGAAAACATTATTATCCTATGTAAGTTTAGGAACAGAGAGTAAATTACGTGCAACTGTGGGAACACGAAGAACATTTCTAAGATGCAATGTCCTAGAGGTGCTTGTGAGAAGTGATGCCTGACCAACATGTGAAATGCGCATACCTGCCCCGTTAGCTGTGTGAACCTTGTCATGCCCGCGGTAAGGCTGCTGGACAGTTAGCTTGCCCAGCTCGTTGGTGACATGCGTGGTTGCTCCAGTGTCCATGTACCAAGAGGGATCAACAGGATAAGAAGGGGTGTGACCCTGTCGCGCCATGTTAACTTGACGCTCGTTGCCCTTGCCATTATTGCCGAGGCCAAGAAAGTCCGTCTTGAACCGGCGATGGCAGCGAGAGGCGACATGACGAGGCAGACCACGGAGCTGGCATGGCTGAGCAGCACCACAGGTGGTACAGCAGGCGCAGGCGCGGCCATCAACGACAACCACCGGGGCGCCAGAGCGCGGGGACTGCTGCTGTGGTGACGAGGGCGCACCACCACCACCGGACTTGCCCCCTCCTCCTGAGGAAGATGCAGAGGGGCCACGGCCACCGCCTTTGCCGCGGTACACGGCGTTGACGGAGGAGTCGGGGGAGACGTCGGGGCGGCGCGCTTTGAGCCATTGCTCCGTTGACAGGAGACGGCTGTAGAGTTCCTGAGGACGAAGAGGCTCCTTACGTTCGTTAATCACCTCGGCAAGCGAGTCGTAGTCGCTGTCGAGGCCGGCTAGGATGAAAGATGTGAACTCGCTGTCGTGAAGGGGCTCTCCAATGGAAGCAAGAGTGTCAGCCAACTTCTTGATCTTGTTGTAGAAGGTGGTCACCGTACCATTGTCCTTGCGAGTTTCACCAAGCTTGGCACGGATGGCCATGGATTGAGCA
The DNA here is from genome assembly GCF_018294505.1 of Triticum aestivum. NCBI lineage: Eukaryota > Viridiplantae > Streptophyta > Magnoliopsida > Poales > Poaceae > Triticum > Triticum aestivum. Next base: position 56,330,093 of record NC_057795.1, read on the forward strand.
GTAGACTGAGACGAGAAACTCGACTCCAGGATGTCCCACACCTCATGAGAGGACGAAGCAAAGAGGACTAGCCCGGCCACACCCTCACCCAGGGAAGACTGGATAGCTGAGAGGATGGCTTGGCCCTGAGCGATCCACGCACGGAAGATCGGATGATGTGGCGGTGGACACAGCAGTGTACCGTTGACGAACCCCTCCAAGTAATGGCTGCGAAGGAGAGGAAGCACCTGAGCACACCAATATAGATAGTTGTCCGGTTTAAGCTTCACCGGTAGGAGGTGCGAGAACAAAAACGGCGGCGAGGAGATCGCGGCCAGAGCAGCTTCGGCATCCACGTATGGCGTCGGGGAGATCACTGGTGCAGATGGCGCCGCAGCCGGTGCGTACAGATGCGAGGGGCCGTACGGGTAGGGCGCCCCATAGGGCGGCGGAGCCGGGTACGCGCCCTGGCCAGGATACGCCCCGTAGGAAGGACGCGCGTGTGGCGACTGGCCGTGCGGCGCCGCGTACAGTGGGTAGCCGCCGTGATTGGCATGGGCGGCATCGGCAACAGTAGGGCCGGCTGCGGTGTAGATGGCGGCAGCCGGAGCAGGCGCGATCGCACGCATCTGGTGCGACGCGGTAGGGGGCGGCGGCGCGGGCACAAGGGAGTGCACGGCAGCCGGCGGCGGCGACGGTTGCTGGGACCGGGCCGAAGCAGCAGGCGATGAAGAGGAGACGCTGGCGTACAGGGAAGACACCGGGCCGGCGAAGAGAGACCCCGCCGATTGAGTCTGCAGGGGCCCGAGCGAGCCATCCGCCGTGTAGGGCGCAGTCCCGACGTTGAGAAGACGCGGGAGGGACGGCAGGAGGAACGAGTGATCCATGTGGACGGAGGCCGGCGGCAGGAGGGCGGGGGAGGAAACCGCGGTGCCGGCAGTGCTTGGGGCGGCGGCGGCGGCTGGTGGCGGAGGCGGAGCGGAAGACATTAGATCGTTAGGTCGGATACCATATTAGACAAGGGTTTTAGGGTGTGTGGCACACCTCCAACGTGGGGTGGCCCTTTCATTATATAATCATGTACAACATAATTACAAGTGGGGCCCAGTATATACAGAGTCTAACCTGCTGTACCTAGTTCAATTAATTAGGTTCCTTATGGTGAAACCTGCTCTTCGGATTCAAATTTTAGACTTGATACGGATGCTCTTAACCACCAGAAAGAATCTAAACTCTTAATGTCTCACTTGGTAGGTCGCGTTCCGGTTTTATTTTCGTCCCATCTCACCCGGTTATTTTTAGTACCTATTTTGGTACCTCCTCTCACCTCCCAACAGTTCTCTCCTGGACCGTCAAGCGATGCCTCCCGTGGAGATAGCGATGCCTCAGGTAGCGAGCGAGGTCTGCACGTCGAAAAAAAACCTACGAAAGAAAACCAACGAGAAAAAACCCACGAGCGAAGCAACGCACACCCTCTCTCGGCAAACCCTAGCCGCCGCACGAGGGAAGAGATGAGGGATAGCCCGTTGCGTCCAGACGTCTCCGCCGCCGGCCTCTCTACACTCCGCTCCCCGGTCCCCACCTCCTCCGGTCCCCCCGCACGGCCGCTCTTCCGCGACGACACCAACCGTCCAGAAGCGGAGTCACCGCCTCGATCCGGGGTCCCCCCGTCCCCGTCGTGCTCGGCGCCACGCCCATCCCGAGGCACCACCCGCTCGTTGTCGGCTCGCCCGAGCCTGCCAAGAAGTCCGCCGTGTCGCGGAGGGGCTCCTGGGGCCGAGAAGCATAGCGGCGCCGGCGATGCCGGGGTGCTCGCATCACCCAAGGTTGACAGGCCCATCGCACTCAACTTCGAGGAGAGGATGCCCGTCAAGAAGCGGCCCTCGCCAGCGCAGAGCTCGGCGTCGAGGAGAGGTCCATCGCCACTGATGAATATCGTGAGCGAGCGAGCCAGCGGCCGTGCGTGCGTCAGGACACGCTCGTAAGGACCCCCGCCTCCTTCCTTCCTTGTGCTCGGCCATGCCTAGCAGCAAGGAGGAGGATCTACTACCCTACGGAAGGGAAGGAAGAGTCCGCCGGCGAGCGAGGCACGGCCACAGTGTTGGACTCACCGGGGACGGCTGCTCCTCCCGAGGTAACCAACTCCTCCGATCCTCTTCTTCCCCCAATTCTATTTGCATCTGCGTGCGTACGCAACTTCAGTTCTGTACATACATATTCAGTTCAAACTGAACCCCAACCCCAACCCGTTGGCTGAAGCTTCAGTTCTGTACATGCATATTGAGTTCAAACTGAACCCCAACCCAACCCGTTGGCCGAAGCATTTACATGCCTATGTAAACCTGGGAAATGGGAATGCTCCAAAACCTAAATTAAATCAAATCCAAACTGCATATATACCGCTTGTCCGTCAAGTGAAATCCACCAAACCAACTCACTCCAATCCATGACCGACAGTACCAACCCAACCATCTCAAAGTTTTGGTTTTGGACTACTACTACTGAACCCAATTTCCAATCTTAACCTACCCATCAGCCGCACATTAAGCTCTGTACCTATGTTCAGTTTGATCAACCGATTAGCAAATCAGTGAGGGCAGGTTCCAATTTTTACTAGACGGGAAAGCATGCCACGCTGTAATTTTGACCGCTCTACGGTTGGACGACAAACATGGAGGAAACCCTGCTGACGTGCATGCGCTCCTCTGCGCTTGGTGACCAATACATCTGCTCCATCGTGAACATGTGCTTCGTGTCAAACAGGTAGCCGCCAAGGGTGAGCTCGTGCAGCGGTTTAGGTATAGATGTGCATCCCATAAGGGAAGCTACAGTTTCTTTCATAAAACTATTTGTTGTTAGTGCATTGCATATTGAAGTAAACTGGATGGGCTTATCTTGAGTTCTCCATCAAGTTATATTACTTTGACAGGAAAAAGTGCAGAAAGACCATATAAAGTACTCTGGTGAGTCTCTCAATTGAAGTAGATTTTTTTTAGGTGCGTGAAACATGCACAATGATTTGCTCTGTTGAGTGTAAGTTGAACTAGCACTTGAATTATAGCTCATGCCGGTATGCTAATTTTCTCTTTCTCATATCAGCTCTCCTTTTTGTCCATTTTTATTCACTACTACCTGAAGGAAACTGTATTGGATAGCAGCAGTAGAAACTGTACTATGGAAGGTGCTTACTATTTTACCCTTTTTACTTTGAGGTAATTTTTTGTTATTGTTTCCTTTAGTCAAGTGCTATCCTTCACAAAATTGCATTTTTTTGTTCACTGTGCTAGGGAGGGTGAGCGATTCTGGGAAATTCCTTGTGGCCGTGAAAGGCCAGGATGCCATACTGATTGTATTGCAATGAGCGGGCATTATTTAGGCCAAGTGTTTAATATTCAATATTTTATCTTTCCACATCACGGGAATGAGCTCGCGCAAAGCCGAGTAGTGAATCCTGAGAGTGAGGTCAAATGCTGGATGCATATGGGTTTTGTCAACGACAATGGCCAAAAGGCGGCAAAAGTAGACAAAAACTTCTTCACTATCAAAGATGTAAGGGGGGTGAATCTCTTATTTTTTGTTGGCATACTTGCAGTTAAACTATATATCATTTTTTTGTAGTCGAACTTGGTCATCTTATTGTTGTCGCTATAGATTATCTGTACCATCCCATGGCTGTAAGGCTAATCCTCATGCGAACAGACTACATTGTCCAGCAGAAACTAGAGCAACAGTCCAGCAGAAAAGGAAGCAGCCAGAGAAGAAGCAGCAGTAGGAAAAGAAATAGTCCGAGGTTCAGTGGCGCATTCTCCAGTGCTCTGCAGCTTCTTCGCCATTATTGATGGGTGAGCAAGGCAAATCCACTAGCTAAGCTCTCTCTCTCTCTCTCTCTCTCTCTCTCTCTCTCTCTCTCTCTCAAATGAAACTTACCGGTTCCATCAGATAAGGTGAAATGGGACACAAATTGAAACGACTAAATTTGAACCAGGAATTTCTTGTAATCTTGATCATTTTTTGTGTGCATTCCATGCTCTGTTTTCTGCACTTTGGAGTTGTGAAACAAGTGGGCGCTCCTTGCTGTTCAAGGAAAGATCTCCTTGTTTTTGTCTAAGGATGTACTTCACTACTATGTAGGCTTCTTGCCGTCTTTGTTGGTTTTAACATGCTTGACGTTTATAGGGCATCTTGAATGTGCATATAGATCAGGCATATAGATCACGAATATCAGCTAATTGTCAAGATTACTTAACTGCACCATGTCAATTATCTGGAAAACAAAACATTAATTTCCTTCAAGGTGAAATTCCTTGCAACAGTTGCATGCAAGAATTGCTCTTTAATTTGGAAGTCATTGGTATCTTTTAGAAAGAAGATCAATTTGTTGATGGTACAGGAAGGTGTGGTTTTTTTGTCGCTTATATGCCGCTGAATATTTGCAACGTTGGCATATTTGGTACTTGCTGTTTTGAGTCCTTATTTGTTCTTGCTTGCTTTCTATTTCATCTCTTATTATGTGACAACTTAAGCTTTTTATTCATGTGGAATCTGAATATGAATACCACAACAGGTGTAAGCTTCATGATGTATGTATCAGCACCACAGAAAACTTTCTGGAGTTTACATAATGATACTCCAATTCAGGAGCTTGCATACTCATTACATTTTTTGTGGAGTGTTGATGAAATTCGGCAAAAACATCTGCCTGTTAATATTTAGAAAAGAGGTTTGAGGTTATCTAGATCTTCAAGTAAGTTAGTTCTCAATCCTATGTCAGACATATAACACATTGCTTCCTCGGAGTCGCTAGAACTGAATTGAACAGTCCGAATAGCAAAGGGAGTTGGTTTCTGATGGTCATCACAATACAGCCAAACAAACTAATAGAGCATCTTTGCAGTAGCAGCACGAAGTAAAACATATGATCCATAAACATACATCTCTCTCAGTGTCCGCACTGGCTTCTAGGAGCTGGGAGGGGAGCAGAAGGGTCGGTGGGACGACATCACGACAGAGGCGGCAGATGTCGCCGGGGAATGAGGGCGTGGACCACGCGGTCACAACTCAGAGGCGGGAGGGGAGCTAGGGATAAGTGACAGGGCGACCCGTACGGGGTCACAAGTCGTCGTCAAGCCCGAATCCAGGTACTAACCACACCAAGTGTGCTCACCGCCGCTCACCAGACCTGGCCGGAGCTTATACCGTGGCTCGCAGGAGAGGGGAGATATTGCAACTTAGGGATGGGAGGGGGCGGTGAGCATGGAGCGGAGGCCACAGATCCAAGCCTAGGAGAGAAAGGAGGCGAGGCGACGCTGTGTCGGGGAGAGGTGGCGGGGGTGGTGGGAAGAGTGAGGCTTGTGCCTGTGTGTTGAGAGAGTGAGAGGAGTGAGTTGTGTTTTTCTTTTGCGGAATAAGATAAGAAGCAAAGGAGAGGTTGGCTGCATTTGATTTTTAGAAAAATCGGCTGTTTTTTATATAGAGGGAAATTCGGTTGTTTTCTCTAGAGAAATGTAACATATTTTTTCTGCTAGAATATCACATACCCTAAATAGTAAATTACCAAGAATAATCATCAAATAGTAATTTATAGATGAGCCTACAATTTATTGAAATTGGGATGCCACTCAATCTACTAAAAAGCACTATGTTACTCATTCAGTTAAAAATGGGCATTGTTCATTTCTAGCCGTTGACCATTGAATATATATTTTAAATTCATGATTTTTAATATATAGTTTCCTAATAACTGTTTATATTTTCCACTTCTATAGGTCATATAAAAACTTATGGATTTGGATGATGCTTCAAAAATGTCGACTGACATGACATAGGCACTGACGTACCGATGATGGGCCGCAAAAGATTTATTTATATATATGTTTAATTTCCAGTGGACGGGTAAATTTATTCTTGTTATTACTATATTGAAGGTAATATTAAGTTATTCAATTGCAGATGTGTCTGCCTATTTTATTTCTGATTTTATGCCCTTGTGAAACGGTAAAGAATTGCTTCCTTTGATTTGCACGATGAGTATTCTCTGTTGCACATTCTTAGACCTTCATTGTGAAATATTCATGCTAACTACATACATTGCTTCTGTAGGATGATTATTATCATGGGAATGAAGCTGAAAAATCATTGTTGATATTGTGTGAGAAAATCTTAAGCGCATCAAGTAGAAATCTTAATTCGTAACAAATTATTAGTGCGCTCATGGTTTTCTATGTACATATCATCAAATTATATTTTTTTTCATCAACTTACATTGCAAGTGAAGTGGATTTCAATTATTACCCAATTTTTACTGGCTATCTTCTGTATGTATGTGAAGTTTAAGATGCATTATGTTATATTATATATACAACTTCAGTAGAAGATTTCAAATGCCCGTGGCAACGCACGGGCATTCTACTAGATACAGACTCTCTCAATTGTGTAGATAGGTCATCAAGTAATGGTTAGCAGTTCATGCTTCTGCTTCACCTTTTAGTTAATTATCCGCTTTTAAGTATTTGTTGCCGAAGTGAGCATCAAATTGCAGGAATTTTGTAATTCATTAGTAGAATTATCCGATTCATTCGCTTTTGTTATAACGCACGGGCATTTTGTAACATCTTGCCGAAGTGAGCATTTTGTAGAGATTATCCGATTTCAAGTATTTTATTTAATGTGTCTATCTCTGGTTGTGATCCTAGAATGCAGTAAATGTGCACTTGTGTTTTGCTAATGCAACAGAGTATCTACGAGATTAGTAATTCTCTGTATAACATGGAAATTCTTCAGAACTGTAATTTTGAATGAAGCTATTTTCTGATATTTGAATCTTGCCAAAAATTAACATGAGTGATATAACCCATATAACAAAACAGATGAGAGTTGTCTTTGCAAGTTGCACTGCAAAGATTGCTTTTTACTGAAGTTATCTTTGGCGGTGTACAACTTAAAACTTGATTGATACTTTTCATTTCACATTGATGTGCTCTCCAGTGAGAACATTTTTTTGAGTGAACCTGTTTCATTAGACATGCCCTTTTATTTTGTGGGAAGTTGTTCAGACTTTTATTTGATTATTTATTTCAGTTGTGTAAAAATGGAGTATGAGTAATGCTTGGTTCCATGCAGGAAGAAGGGAGGAAGAGAAGCAAATTATAACACAGTTTAGTTCATGGTCTAGGAGCAAGGAAAGTACACATCCATCTTTGTGATATTGATAGGCATAATACTACATACAGACTCTCTCAATTGTCTAGATAGGTCATCAAGTAACGGTTAGCAGTTCATGCTTCTGCTTCACCTTTTAATTAATTATCCGCTTTTAAGTATTTGTTGCTGAAGTGAGCATCAAATTGCAGGAATTTTGTAATTCATCAGTAGAATTATCCGCTTCATTCGCTTTTATTATAACGCACGGGCATTTTGTAACATCTTGCCGAAGTGAGCATTTTGTAGAGATTATCCGATTAAGTATTTTATTTAATTTGTCTATCTCCGGTTGTGATCCTAGAAGGCAGTAAATGTGCACTTGTGTTTTGCTAATGCAACAAAGTATCTATGACATTAGTAATTCTCTGTATAAGATGGAAATTCTTCAGAACTGTAATTTTGAATGAAGCTATTTTCTGATATTTGAATCTTGCCAAAAATGAACATGAGTGATATAACCCATATAACAAAACAGATGATAGTTGTCTTTGCAAGTTGCACTGCAAAGATTGCTTTTTAGTGAAGTTATCCTTGGCGGTGTTAGATAAGTATTAACGCGACTGTTTACTTGGTTAAGATTACATTCACGTTATTTCTTCTAACCTTCTAATCTCTATACACAGCTAGCTACAGCTTGGGACAACTGCTAGAAGAATGAACGGTTGATTCCTCTACAGCAACGCCTGAGGTCAGGTTCTATGCGAGTGCAACAGTGCTGGCGGTGTCGGCCGTGGTGGTAGCATGTGCACTTGCCGAGGGTGGATGAGGCTTTGATGATGGAGCTAGCAAAGAAGGCATGGAGCAAATGGAGACGGGGTTCCTTTGTGACAACGTATGGGAGGCTGATGGGTTCCCTTGGAAGTTGGAACAATGCGATGTTGCCGAGACAGCACACTGGGTTCCAATTCCAGTTGGACGAATAGTATGTACGTGATTCATTCACTCTTTTGATCATTCCTTATTGCACGTACTGCAGTTGGAGGATATACCAATATAATGGATGGATCTACTAAATATTAACATGTCAAGTACGACAGTACATGCCAACTAACTGAGCTATATATGGTGTGACACTGACGATCTACGCGCTTCCTCCCTAAGTGTTGTTTGCTGACTGCCGGGCCTTCCGTCGGATGTTGTGCGCAGATAATTTTGTGGGAAGTCTTACCGTCCCTATTTCATAGAAAAAAAATCCAGGTATGTTATTTTCTGTATTTTCAAAAAAATGATAATGATATGAAGCTTAGAAGTCGTGTGTCATGCTTTGGAAATAAAACTTACAACCCCCATAGTTCAGGACCTTACTGAACTTTGCGTGTCATGTATTTATAACCGCATTTGTTTCTCAAGCTTTAGTTATTAAACTTTTCTCTAAAACTGCAGAGTAACCGTTCTGAATAATGAACTTTGCATTGCATGTGTTAATCTTAAAAAACACAAATTTGAGAAATATCAAATGGAAGTTCACAACTAATAGAAAAGTTTAGCTCTTACAAGATGGTAGGGATTTCAAAAGTTTTAGCTTCATCTTTTGTTATTACACCATATGTTATGTCAGTAAATTGAGTTATATGATGAGCATGGTCTTATCTGTTCAGGTTGCTGAGTTTTGGCCTTAAGGTGCAGCATTGATAAGGAAATTATGCATCTGTTGAGGTTACTGATATTTAACCATCTCATGTCTATCAATAGTGCATACATTATGGTTGATAAAAATATCTTGCCATGTCAAATGCATAATGTTGTAATTCCTTCATTCCATAATGTAGTGCACCCGCGCTTTTTTAGATAAAGTTTGACCATAAATTTAACTAACGTGGTTAAATTTATGGTCAAACCTAAATCTCGAAAAGCGCTGGCGCACTACGTTACGGAATGGAGGGAGTATATGATAAGTTTGGGTGTAGCTCTGTGTTAGTGCCAGTTGCTTATTATGCGCTTGACCTATTGTATCTTTTTACCATGCAGATTAATTAATTCAACCTGAGGATAGACATCCTCACTTCAGTTCAAAATTATCCAGAAGAAGTGTGATTTCTATTCCATATTCATTGACTTTTCTAAGACCTATTAGTAAATTCATTAGCTTCTTTAATCCAGTGATTCTGGGTAAACCGACGAAGAATATGAATATTACGTATGTATATTACCCCTTCTTCTGTCATTTTTTTATTTTCAGAATATTCATAATGAATGTTTTGAATGGGTTATATATAACGACACTGAATGAGGGTCTAGAGGATAAAATATTGTTCATCAATTTCGAAATTGCCCAGGTTGTATAAGGAACCATGCTGGGTAAGTTTACATCCAAATACTATGCAATATTAAATGACCCATCACCTCATAAATACATCAGATGTGGTATTTTATATATATGACTAGAGAGTTATGTCCCAGACAAATAGTGAAACAGAATGCGTGCATCATTTATATTGGCATAAAAATAGCATTTCATTTGGCATAGAAACAAGTCAACAACAAGTTGGGGATTCTTCTTACTGAAAAATAAAAATAAAAGCAAGTTTGGGATTCTTCTTACTGAAAATAAAAATAAAAGCAAGTTGGGGAGAGAGAGGGTCAAATTGTTTCATGTGGTTCCAGTAGTCGCCCGGACTGATGGAATTAGGGTTTCCAGGTATAGGCATCATAGTGGCGGTGACGTCCACACTGATCTTTTCGTTAACTTTTGCTGACGATAATCTTGGAAAATCAATATTTTTTAGATTTTTAAATTTGTAAATTATGATATATACATGGTTGCAATTCTCGTTATTTTGACACCCATTATTTGGTCCCACACCTGAATAGATGAGCGGGGGTTGCATGTATGGACCTACTAAATACGAAATTCTAAAGTGCCTTTGGAAAATATGTATGCCAAATTTACAATATTGGGTGTTCGAAGAACCTCTATTATATTATAATGGTGTCAATTTTTGGTCCCCATTGGAACGCATTGGCGTTCTACTAGAAAATGTGGCAAATTACATTTCATTAGAGATGGCTTTGCAGCGAATTGCATAAATGAGGAGTTCATAATTTTTCATCAAGTTGTACAATTTTTTTTGTTAGGATAGAAGGGTAAATGCATTGGTTGGTTGTTTCAAGAGTTAATAACGAACACGGTGGTGTATCTATTGCATGCCCAACGGTTGATATTGTATTTTGTTTCGTGGTAATGCACGATATTCAATATTTTGGATGCATCAAATTAGTTAGGGTCCATGTAAGGGTGGAAACGAATCGGATGCGGATGCGGCTCAAATTAGTTAGGGTTCATGTCAGGGTGGAAACGAATCAAATTTCTAAGATGAATCATAAGACGAGTAAAAAATTTCAAATTAGTTAGGGTTCATGTAAGGGTGGAAATGAATCGGATGCGGATGCGGCTCAAATTTATAGTTTTATTTTTAGTAAGAACTATTGTCTCAGTTGGTAGTCTCTGTTCCAGGTTGACGGAGGTAGTGCGTGACAACATTTGCTGACTGTTGATGGTGGTGGCAAGTGGTTTCGTAGGTAGAGGTGGGCAGGTCAATAGACTGGACGGAGAAAAAGGTATGCAGAGGGAGGAAGAAGAGTAGTAGCAGCAGCGGGTGTTGGCGGCGGAGGAGAGGCAAGGGGTTAGCGGTCTCGAGTGCGCCGGAGGAGAGGCAAGGGGTTAGTGGTCTCGAGTGCGGGGTGCGGGAGGTCGTGGGCACCAAAATGGTGGTAGGTTTTAGAGGAACGATTGGCGTCAGCGTTGACGGAGGTGGTGACTTGAGCAAGTGGCGACGTGTGGCAGCAACACTCGCCGGCTGTAGGGTGGCGGTGGCAGGTGCTTAGGCAGGGAGAGGCGGGCGGGTTGACAAAGTGGTCGAATAAAAAATCTGCGGCTACGGGAGGAAGACGAAGAATTAGAGGCTGGTCATCGTTGGATGAGAAGGGACAGGGGATTAACAGATTTGAAGGCGGGGTACAGGATATCTCAGGTGGCGGAGATGGTGGTGGTGTTTAGAGGGATAGACGACACATCATGTTACAGCATTTCGTTTGCACCATCCATCCCGAACAATCATGGAAAATAGAAAAAATTGGTGGAACTATGTTAGAAAGATCTATTTGGGTGAAGAGATGAGGAATAATGTAGTTCATGACAGTCATTTTCATCGTCTACATATTGTCAGCTTTATCGGCACAGGAACACATAGAGTGAGGGGTGCATGGGGTGAAAGAGTGAGAGGGCTGCTTGTGGTGAGAGAGTGACTGAGGTCAGAATAAGGCTAGGCAGGTAAGCTAAAAAAACTGGATGGACAACATTCTTGGTTGTGAGATAATTTCTTAAGTGCATCAAGTAAATTTTAATTTGTAACATATTTTTAGTTAGATAATCGCTCTATATGCATACATCTTCAAATTGTTTTTTGATCAATTTACATTGCAAGTGAAGTGGACTTCAGTTATTACCCAATTATGCCCACACTATCTTTTCTTTACGTGTGAAATATAACTTACGTTATGTTTATATAACTTCAGCAAAATATCTCAAAAGCCCGTGGCAACGCACGGGCATTATACTAGTTCTCATAGTTGTTATCTTATGACTACGTGTCTCTCGGCGTCTGCATCGGTAGGCAGATCATACCTACATTCGCTCCTTTTACTTTGTCCAAACATTTATGCCTATAGTTTCTATGATTATATACTACTTCCTCTGTTCCAGAATATAAGAATGTTTTTGACACTTTGCTAGTGTTAAGAATGTTTTTGACACTTTGCTAGTGTTAAAAACGTTCTTATATTTTGGGACGGAGGAAGTACGTACTTTATAATCTCTTCGATCGAGCAGTCTCTACATGAAAAGGACGCACACATCTTTGGAGATGGATGTTAAGGACATTAATTAGCCATCCACGTGCTTCTTCATGGCCTTCCTAGAAGACGATCAGATTGGTTACGTTGCGTTTTGGCAATCTCCAATCGTTATTGGAGATGGATGAGTACCAGTTGCCAATTCCATACGCTTGCAGCACTGTTACCATTGGAATATCTCCAACTCCTTTTTGTTAATATCTTAATTAATCGCATTATGAGGCCATGATGCCGGTCCTTTATTGAATCTTTGCGGGGGCAGGCACTGATCTTTGTGTATACTTTTGAAAGTTTGGAACTCTGAGAGTGACTTCATAACTTCACATATTGGGATCCCTTTCTCTGCAGTGTATAGCTAGGATCATTGTGGAACAACTTTGATGAAAGCGAACGCATATCTTGATTAAGACTGATCGATTGACTGACGTAACTTGGTAACTACTAGTGGCGTCAAAATTGCTTGTATTCTGATTTGTTGCTCCGGTGGATCATTTTCTGTATATGTATGGTCCGTTTTGTGAACGTTGGCCCAAAGCTCGAACTTCAGTCTCAAATTGCTTTGCTGCAACGATTTTTGTAGTAGGTGCCTTTATATTTATCAAGCTAGTGTGTGTGTGGTCATCTTTATCTTTTAGGTCATATCTGGTTTTCATCATTTGCATTTTGTAGTCTTGAAACAGGCTTTCACCTCACTTTGTATAATTCATTAACGGTCAAACTGTTAGAAGGTGATGAAGAATTTTCGCAAAAAAAAAGAAGGTGATGAAGAAATCCTTGTACAGGCAGATAAAAAAAATCGCATCCGAGCGAGCGGCACAAGTACAACTAACCCAACAAAAACGCCACACCTAACAAGAGACACCAAAGACTACCCAACAGAACTGAAACCGAGCTGCCTTGCGAAACCACCAGATACCATAGAACCAAACACACCGAGCCATGTTTGGAAGGGGTTGGCTGGCCGTTGAGACCGCCCCCTCGCTCTGGGCCACGGAGCACCGCTCCTGCCAGGAGATAGCAAGGACCGAGAGCGGAAATCACGGGGACACGTGTATAAGATAGGAGATCACTAGGGCTACCTCACGCCACAGTCAAGAACAATACATGTGAGGGGCATGCACGCTCGAAGCTAGAGGCGAGCTGCAACCGAAAAGGACCGGGGCTCCGCGACAACGACCTCAAGAGGGTGATAATGCCAAAACGCCAAATGCTACCATGGTCGAGCTTGAGAAGACGAACTAGAGGATTCATCTGGAGCCTTGGCACCATGAGGGAACCCATAACAACGGCCTCAAGAGAGAAGAGACACCGTAGGCCGTGTCGCCGATGGCGCCGGGGTATGGAGCTTTCATCCGCACCCTCACAAGTGCCACCCATGGAACCAAGGTTACCGACCCAACCCATGAGTGGGAGCCGTCACTGCCGGCACAAGGCCTCCAGATCCAGACCAGGGAGTCGCCACCACTGAAGCAAGGGCGACACCAGGATCATCCACCGCCCCTTCCGCTACTACCCACACAGCCAGGAGGAGGTGTCACTACCGCTGCAAAGCTGCTCGTTATAGAGCCAAGCGTGCAGCCTCACCCTGCCACCTCGGCATCCAAGACAGCCTACCCGCTACTGCCAGATCACGAGATCATCACCAAGGAAGCATAGTGACCCGGATAACATAGACATGAAGCTGGACCACAGTCGGTCAACGTGTCGACGGGACCTTCGGTGTCAGGAGATTGATCGTGCCTAGTTCTAGCCCCCAAGCCAATGGTGCAGTTGATAATGGAGCTCGTCGGCGGCACTTATCAGCACATCCACGGGCCACCTGCCCCTACAAGGTTGCCAAGGCCGTGACACGCACTACCGGACTTGCGGGCTATGCCTACGGCCCAGGGCCGTCGGCATAGGTCCTATGCCGTCGCATAGATCTATGCCTACGGCTGCCGTCGGCATAGCCCCGTCAGTGTAGATCACGTCAGCGTACTTCTGTCAGACCGTCGGCATAGTATAGCCGTCGGCATAGGAGGGTATGCCGACGGCCGTGGGGCAGCCGTCGGCATAGTTTAGCCGTCGGCGTAGTTTTCCGTCTGACGGCAACGGACGGCGCCGTCAAAACTGCTGGCGACTCAGGAGAAGACACGTGGCAAAGATATGCCTATGGCAAAGCCGTCGGCATATATTTAATCTATGCCGACGGCTTTGCCGTAGGCATATCTTTGCCACGTGTCGCCCCCTGGTTTGACCTGGCGGCAGGGCTATGCCTACGGCAAAGCCGTCGGCACGGCATATATGCTGACGGCTTTGCCGCAGGCATAGTTTTTTTTTCCTGTTTTCTCTTTTTCAATTCATTTGACAGCATTTCAAAGCAGAATAATATGAAATATGACAGTTCATCATCATCATTTAAACATAGTCAAGTTCATCATCTAAAGATCATCACCGGCGAAAGTTCACGAACATAAGAGTAGTGCAAGACATGAAACATCATAAAAGTTGAAACATGAAAGACATGGCAGAACGGCCGCATACACGGAATCATCATCGACATCAAGCACCACCGAGTCCGCCTCCGCCAAAACCACCACCACCATCGAGTCCACCTCCGCCAAAACCACCACCTCCGCCAAGTCCACCTCCGCCAAAACCACCACCACCACCAAGTCCACCTCCGCCAAAACCGCCACCGCCAAGTCCACCTCCGCCAAAACCGCCACCGCGACCACCATCACTCTGCCAGATCGGAGTGGCTGGGGTCGACGGAGCAGGAGTCGAGCCACCGGTCCCCTACATGTTTGAAAGAAGATTCTAACGGTAAATATGACATGATAGTGTTGAATGAACAAGAACTAGTTTGTCATTAGTTAGGCAAATTTACTAACCGGAGTATCACCGCCTAGTGCCAGCCATTCCTCGAACGTGGGAATGTGTGGGGCGTCTCCCACAGGTGGTGGTGGGGGTCCAACTTGTGGTGGCTCCGTGCGGTTAGTCCAAGAAGCCAACATAGCCTGGATGTTAGTTAAACAAGTCCACTTAGAAACAAGCCATGATCAACAAAGTCAGAAGGAATGAAAGTGCAAATTTGAGCTTGGTTTAAGAGGGCAAAACTAACCGCCATCACTTGACGGCTGTAATCATCGTTTGCCTTCACTCGTTGCAAGTACTCCCTCACCTCAATATGCCTATGCTCGAGAAAGGCCTGATATGCCTACAAAATTGAGGTTGTTTCTAAGTGGGCAGTGATGAAAATAAACTAAGAAAGATAGAGACAAAGAAGATAAGGGGAAGTACTTACATCACGTTGGCGGACTAAGGGAGGCTGCGAACGCCCCGTACTCTCTAACGGGCTCGGGTTGGTAGCTCGAAGCCGTGTGTACGAGATCGACGGAGTGATCAAGCCATCGAAACACGGATACCGGCCATGGGACTTACCCTGGATGGCCACCACCGCCGTGTCGTCGATCTGAGACTGGGCGACCTCAGGAACGGGAACATCCGGATGCAATTTCTGATAGTTCTGAGTGTAAGACTCCAGGTGTTGCTCAGTGTTGCCATAGTACTGGCTCTCGCCCTCCTTGCGATCACTCCGCTCGCGGGCCAGCTTCCACGACTCCATGTCTGAGAGCGGCCTCTGCAACTTGTCCTCCTGCAACGTCAAACAGAAGTTAGCCATACATAAGAACATGACGGTAAAGAAGAACTAAAATGCATCTTTCATATAGATATAACTTCATGGCCTTGAAGCCCCAGTGGTTCCTGTTTCCTTGGCCGTGTGTCCCGTCTTTTCCACGGTTAGCCCGGGCCTTGATGCTCTTGGCAGCAAACTCTGGGTCGTCACCGACCCACCTATCCACCAAACACGCCCATCCGTCATGCCTTCCATAGCACCAACAAGGAACAACCTATGCAAATTTTGGAAGCATGACATGTGAGCACGAAACATATAGTTGACTCCTTGAAACAATGAAAAGTCAGTAATAGTTACCATCATGAACTGCTCCCTGCTCATGGTAATTTTTTGCCTCTGTGCTTGAGTTTTGGTCATCTTTTGTTGCAGGTAGATGTGGTAGTACTGTGAGACGGCAACCCAACGCACCTCGTACTGCAACTGATGAGCTTTCTTCTTTGCAGACACAAGTAAGACCACATCGGCTCTGGCCTTGTGCTCGTCAAGAACTCTATAGAGTTGCTGCAATCATGCATAAACCAGAAGCAAACAAGGCACGAGTTGAGTGATTCAATGATAAACTATGAACGAACCTGAAGACAAGTGATTCAAAAGGGAACTTACCAAAAATTTGGTGATCACGACCTTAGCGGCCATCCCGTACTCCGCGTTGCTGCAAGCCTCGTAGTGGGCCTGCTTGTGGCCAAAACACGCAGCTGCGGGTCCCTGTCTGGCCGCGGGCAGAATAGGCCAGGCCAAAACTGCTTCAACAGGACAGTGAGAAGGCCGTTCGGTTTACGGCCCTTTCCGTGAAGGATCCAGTTACTGCAAAAGAATCAAAGGGTTGCCATGTGTACAATAAAAAAATGTTGTCATGTGTTGAAAATATGATTGAGATGCACTTACTCTATCCCCGCAGGTTCAATGAGCCACTTGTGCGCCTCGATAGAAGGTGGTGTAGGTACTCTGGCATTACCACGCAGCCATCCCTGCGGAGCACCCGGTGGCAAGTCACCCCACAACTCGGGGTCAACCTCCCCTCCACCCTCCTCGCCCTCCTCCCCACCCTCCTCCTCGGCCTCCTCCTCCTCGGCCTCCTCCTCCTCACCCTCCTCCTCCTCGACATCAGCAACATACTCCTCCTCCTCAGACTCAGAAGCTGCATCAGCATAGGAGGGCATCAAAGAAGACCCTCCTATTTCGGACACGGCCCGGAGTTTTTTGGCCCGGTTGCCTCTCTCCCACCTCCTCGTCCTCTAGGGGCTCTCCCCCCACCCCCTGCTCCTCTAGGGTCTCCTCCCCCGACCCCTCCACCTCCCTGTGAGGTGCCATCCTCGCGTAGTTGGGAGGGAACCTTGTGGGCTCGTCCACTCCGAGTAAGTCCTCCTTTGAGTTTACTGAGGAAACTGACACAGCTGGACTTGCCCATGATTAGCAAACCTGCAATGAGAAGAGAATAAACAATTAGTAAGGATATAAAAAAAACAAGCATATAGGAAAGACATTAATAACGAAAGAGCACATTAAGCATACTATTGTAATGATCATTAAAAGAACATACATTTTCTAGAACCCATATGAATCATCACTATTGTAATATATTTGTCGACCGGTCTCATCATCACTATCCCGCATATCTTCTTCGTTGTCTGACGGAGGTGGAGGCTCTTCCTCATCGTCAGCGTCTTCATTTAACTTTTCAAGCATAATTATGTCTCTTTGATTCACAACTGCCTCACCATCAATCCGTGCGCCGTCGTCGTTTGGGTCCAGGTCAACATAACCCAAGTCATCATCCTCCTTGTTTCGGACCACGTCATCATGTTCCTCTTGAAAGAACACTCCCTCGTATGTCATGGGGTTTATGTTGTAGAAATCATCATCGTTCGGGTTCGGTAGCTTACCATGTGGCGACACCTTGAACACAACTTCCCAACCCTTTAGGTACTCTTTCTGGCATGGGTAAGGCAGATAATATACTTGTGTGGCCTGGGTAGCGGCGATAAAGAGATCAACTCCAGCATAGACGGTTGATGGTTTAACTTCAACTAAACCAACAGAAGGCGTATGTCTCAGACCCTTTTTGGGGTCGAACCATCGGCATTTGAACACAGTGAGACTTAGGTGTTTACGGCCACGTTTGAATGTAAGCTCGTATATTTTTCCTACCCTTCCGTAGTAATCTACTTTATTATCTCCTTCGGTGAAGACTCCGGTATTTATGGTTTTGGGATCAGGCCGACTGTTCTGGTGCTCCTCTGTATGGAAGCGATACCCATTCACATCATACTTTTGGCATGTCATGACGGTAGGGTCAAAACCCATGGAAACCCATCTCAATTCTTCATCCATTGATTCGTTCGGATCATTTCCCTACAAGTTTAATTGAAATTATAGGGTGCATGAGTTTAATTGGAAGTGTGAAATGGGTAATAGGGAAGTGTGAAATATTACTTTCTCCATGAACCACGCAACAAAATTTTTCCTTCCATCAGCACCCTTTCGGAGAAGAGCAAGTGCCTCCGCTTCAGTAGGAGGCAGCATTCCCGTCCACTCTTCCTCAACGAATCGACTACAATAAGAAAAGCGGTATAAGAACTAGGCAAAGTGAACATAATGAATTGACTAAAAGAATGGTGCAAAGGTATTACCTCATCCACTCATCCTCAACTTCCTTGATGTTGTGCAAGATATAGAACATGACATCCTCCCACTCATCTCGTGGCATGACATAAGATGCCGAGCATCCAGCCCTGCCACCTTGCCCGATGAATAGAGGCAACTTGGGTTTATACTTGGGTTCTTCTGTATTGTATCGAGACACCTTATTGTGCAACGTGGGAACATGGTCCGGATAGTAGGCTGTCCTGAGGTCTGCCACCTCCTCTAGGATAACTGCCTCAGCTATGGAAGCTTCAATCTTAGCTTTGTTTCCACATTTCTGTCTCTCAGGGCCGTACTGCCAACGATACTGCACAGGCCCCCCCAACAATACCTTGTTCGCAAGGTGCAAAATGAGATGTGTCATCGGAGTAAAGAAGCCTGGCGGGAAGATCTTCTCTAGCTTGCATATCAACTCCGGCGCCTTCTTATGCATTTCTTTTATCTTCTCAGGACATACTTCTTTAGCACAAAGCGTTCGGAAGAAATGGCTTAACTCCGCAAGCACCCGCCAGACACGCTCGGGAACATAGCCCCGAACCATCACCGGCATAATCCGCTCAATCCATACATGATAGTCATGACTCTTGAGCCCGGTCACTCTACCCGTTGAAAGATTGACCCCCTTACTTATATTCGACGCATAACCATCAGTGAACTTCACGACGTGTTTCAGCCACTTGAATGCCTCCATCTTATGATCCTTTTTAAGTACGAAGTCAACATCTGGCTTGAACAAAGATTTTCGACTGCCTGTGGGAGGTTGCATGTGAAGACGTGGTCTATCACAAATATTCTGTTGATCGACTCTAGCATTAACATTATCCTTTGTCTTATCAGGAATGTTGAGGATTGTGTTAAAAAGGGACTCTGCGACATTCTTTTCGGTGTGCATCACATCGATGTTGTATGGAAGTTTGAGGTCCTTAAAATAGGGAAGCTGCGTGAAGGGGGTAATGTGAGTCCAGTTGTGCGTCTCACCATATCCTTCAAAACATTTTTTCCCTTTACCTTTGCCTTTGCCTTTGCCTTTGCCTTTCCCTTCACCGGCAGGCTTAAGAGCTTTGAGCTGAGCAAGCACATCCGCACCAGAAAACGTTGGAATCTCGTTTACTTCATGGACAACTTTGCCTTTTGTGAAGTTCTTCTTGTCTTCCCTATCAGGATGGTTTGGAGGGAGGAACTGTCGATGCAGGTCAAAGGCAACATACTTGCCACCCTTCTTCAGCCAAATGAAAATCAAGGCCTGCATGCACACTGGGCAAGGCATCTTTCCACTTGTACACCATCCGTAGATCAGGGCATAGCCGGGAAAGTCATGCATGCAATACTGTAGCCAAACTTTCATCAAGAAATTTTTCTGCAGATGCCGGTCGTATGTCAACCTCGGGAAGTACCAAGAATGGTGCAAATCATCCACCAACGGCTGCATAAACACACTCAAATTCTTCCCTGGATATTCAGGCCCCGGAATTATAAGCGACAGGAACATGGTCTTGCCTTGCATTATGGCGCCGGGAGGGAGATTGAGCGGAATAACAAATACGGACCAGCAGCTGTATGGATTAGACGACATACCATATGGATTGAACCCATCACCTGTTATAGCAATTCTGACATTCCCAGCCTCAGCTGCTTCCTCCGGGTACTTTATATCGAATGACTTCCATGCTTCACCTTCTGATGTATGTACAATTTTTTTGGATTGTACCTTTTCCCTTCCTTGTGCCACTTCATCATTTTGGCAGACTCCTTGGTGATGAAAAGGCGTTGCAGTCTTTTTATAAAATCAAGATACTGAAGAACCTTCATAGGGATTTTTAGCTGCTGCTTCTAACCATGCTTATCGACCACCTCAATATACCGAGAGGAACCGCACTTCCTACAGTAGTTGTCATCCGCATACTCATGCCTAAACAAAAGGCAATTCTTTGGACAAACATGTTATTTCTCATAGTCCATGGAGAGCGCCTTCATGATTTTCTTCGTACCGTACATGGTTTTTGGCAGTTCATGGCCCTCGGGCAGGCTGTTAGCCCATACTCCCAGAAATGCTTCGAAGCAACCTCGGCTACAGCCGTACTCAGCCTTGACTGCCATCAATTGCGAGATGGCATCCAGCACAGACAGCTTGGCACCCTCATAGAGAGGTTTCTTTGACGAGGCCAAGATTTCCAGGAAGTCCTTTGCGGTTTCCTCCGGTTCATTCGCTAAATGTGACGGAGGTGTCGGCTGTGCAGCAAAGACATCATCTAGCATGTCTCTAACCCCATCGTCCTCATAACCAGCGACGCGTTGTCGTATCACATCCTCTCTACCATGGTCCTGCTGGGCAAAGTTTATCGGCATATTAAAGTTTGGCATAAATCCATTCGTGCGAAGGTGCTTAATCATCTCACTCTTATCTCTGCGGATATGTCTCTTACATTTGGCACACGGGCATTCTGGCACCATCCTCATTGGACTACGGAATATCTCTTTCAAAAACACATCAGTTTTCTCGACCCACTCTGTTGTTACTTGATTCCGACGGAAAAACCCACTACACATCCACTGATTATCTGCCATCTCTGCTTTATTGGAAGCCACATAACAAAATTAAGGATTCATTTAAATTACCCACATAAATATTTTATTTTTTTACAAGGTTGACGAGAAACGACATTTAATCCACCTACATCTTTAATAGGTAAAGATGGGTCCTAATCCCACCCGAGAATGTGTAGATTGAGTACGGTCCATGCTCTACCCCATTCCAAGACAAAATTTCGGCAACACCTCCCCGCTGTTCTCCAAATACACGTCTCGGCAAAATGCCGAGAGAATGTGCATCCGGAGAACAACAGGGAGGCGCCGCCGAAATCCTGTCTCGGAACGGGGTAGAGCATGAACAACGTACCCAATCTACACATCCTCGGGCTGTCCCTGGAAAGCGCTGGACATTTCGAAAGAGCTGCGGTGATAAATATGCAATTGAATGCATATTTATCGATGCAACCCTTTCGGACGGGAGACCTAGGTTACGCGACTTGATGTGAAAATTTAATCTAGTGACATGGAAAAAAAGTGGACGAGGTCATGGAATTGTTGCTCACCCTCCGATGTAGAGGATGTAGTCGATCAAAGGAGGGACGATCGTGGACAAACACCTCCAACATCGACGGTCACTCCACGAAGATGGAACACCACAAATCCTGTTAATTCGACCAAGTGCAAAAAAATAGGTTAAGCACTGACACTTTAAACTATGAAAAAAATCATATTTGGTCAAGTGTCAAATTTTGTCCTTCAATTGTTTTAGCAAGATCATCATGATTAAATAACCACTCATCATATGCCAATTTTGGAGCACATCTCACACAACTATTTTAGAAACTAAATGTCACATAGCAAGGATTTAGACACAGCTTCACCTCCTATCCATGCCATCTCTAAACGACAACAACTCAAAGAACATGACACAAACATCAACTCAAAAATTTGTTTTGCATGCATATGTGAATAGACTTAGGGGCCGAATACACCATCCATTAATCTCACATGCATATATTGTCATAATCCATTATATATCATATTGGTACAAATATTAGGCTTATGGACATAAAATCTAGAAGAGAACAATGCTAACAATTACATCACATGTCTTTGTGAAGATAAGTTACACATGTCCATACATAGTAGTTATTTGCAGCAAATTAATATGAAACTATGAATGTCACAGTAGGAAAAATGAAAAAAAGAGCATAGCTCACCAGGCAGAGGGGCGTCACGGCGATGGAGGGGACGGGAGGGACGGGGCTGGTCGTGGTCACCCGGAGAAGCAGAGGCCGCCGCTGACCGGAGCTAGCACCAGGGCCGGCCGGGCAGGGACGCGGGCCACTGGCCGGAGCCGTGGCCAGGCGTGCTCGGGGAGGGGCCGAGGCGGGGCAGGGCCCGGTTCGTGGCGGGGCAGAAAGTAAAGGAAATATGCCCTAGAGGCAATAATAAAGTTATTATTTATTTCCTTATTTCATGATAAATGTTTATTATTCATGCTAGAATTGTATTAACCGGAAACATGATACATGTGTGAATACATAGACCAACATAACGTCACTAGTATGTCTCTACTTGACTAGCTCATTAATCAAAGATGGTTATGTTTCCTAACCATAGACATGAGTTGTCATTTGATTAACGGGATCACATCATTAGAAGAATGATGTGATTGACATGACCCATTCCGTTAGCCTAGCACTTGATCGTTTAGTATATTGCTATTGCTTTCTTCATGACTTATACATGTTCCTGTAACTATGAGATTATGCAACTCCCGTTTACCGGAGAAACACTTTGGGTGCTACCAAACGTCATAAGTAACTGAGTGATTATAAAGGAGTACTACAGGTGTCACCAGGGGTACATGTTGGGTTGGCGTATTTCGAGATTAGGTTTTGTCACTCCGATTGACGGAGAGGTATCTCTGGGCCCTCTCGGTAATGCACATCACTATAAGCCTTGCAAGCAATGTAGCTAATGAGTTAGTTACGGAATGATGCATTACATAACGAGTAAAGAGACTTGCCGGTAACGAGATTGAACTAGGTATTGGATACCGACGATCGAATCTCAGGCAAGTAACATACCGATGACAAAGGGAACAAGGTATGTTGTTATGCGGTTTGACCGATAAAGATCTTCGTACAATATGTAGGTGCCAATATGAGCATCCAGGTTCCGCTATTGGTTATTGACCGGAAACGTGTCTCGGTCATGTCTACATAGTTCTCAAACCCGTAGGGTCCGCACGCTTAAGGTTTCGATGACAGTTATATTATGAGTTTATGAGTTTTGATGTACTGAAGGAGTTTGGAGTCCCGGATGAAATCGGGGACATGACGAGGAGTCTCGAAATGGTCGAGACGTAAAGATCGATATATTGGATGCCTATATTCGGAGTTCGGAAAGGTTCCGAGTGATTCGGGTATTTTTCGGAGTACCGAAGAGTTACGGGAATTCGTATTGGGCCTTAATGGGCCATACGGGAAAGGAGAGAAAGGGCCGAAAGGGTGGCCGCACCCCTCCCCTTGGACTAGTCCGAATTGGACTAGGGAGGGGGGGGGGGGGGCGCCCCCTTCCTTCCTTCTCCTTCTCTCTTCCCTTTCCTTCTCTCCTACTCCTACTACATGGAAGGGTTCCTAGTTCTACAAGGAATGGGGGAATCCTACTCCCGGTGGGAGTAGGACTCCCCTAGGGCGCGCCATAGAGAGGGCCGGCCCTCCCCCTCCTCCACTCCTTTATATACGGGGGCAAGGGGCACCCCATAGACACACAAGTTGATCTTCGTGATCGTTCCTTAGCCGTGTGCGGTGCCCCCCTCCACCATATTCCACCTCGGTCATATCGTTGCGGTGCTTAGGCGAAGCCCTGCATCGGTAGAACATCATCATCGTCACCACTCCGTCGTGCTGACGGAACTCATCCCCGACACCCTGCTGGATCGGAGTCCGGGGATCGTCATCGAGTTGAACGTGTGCTGAACTCGGAGGTGCCGTACGTTCGGTGCTTGGATTGGTCGGATCATGAAGACGTACGACTACATCAACCGCGTTGTCATAACGCTTCCGTTTACGGTCTACGAGGGACATGGACAACACTCTCCCCTCTCGTTGCTATGCATCACCATGATCTTGCGTGTGCCTAGGATTTTTTTTGAAATTACTACGTTCCGCAACAGTGGTATCAGAGCCTAGGTTTTATGTGTTGATGTTATTTGCATGAGTAGAACACAAGTGAGTTGTGGGCGATACAAGTCATACTGCTTACCAGCATGTCATACTTTGGTTCGGCGGTATTGTTGGATGAAGCGGCCCGGACTGACATTACGCGTATGCTTACGCGAGACTGGTTTTACCGCCGTGCTTTGCACACAGGTGACTAGCGGGTGTTTGTTTCTCCAACTTTAGTTGAACCGAGTATGGCTACGCCTGGTCCTTGCAAAGGTTAAAACAACACCAACTTGACGAACTATCGTTGTGGTTTTGATGCGTAGGTAAGAACAGTTCTTGCTCAGCCCGTAGCAGCCACGTAAAACTTGCAACAACAAAGTAGAGGACGTCTAACTTGTTTTTGCAGGGCATGTTGTGATGTGATATGGTCAAGACGTGATGAGATATAAGTTGTTGTATGAGATGATCATGTTTTGTTGAAATTATCGTCAACTGGCAGAAGCTCTATGGTTGTCTCTTTGTTGCATAAGATGCAAGTGCCAAATAATTGCTTTACTTTATCGCTATGTGATAGCAATAGTTGCAAGAGCAATAGTTGGCGAGACGACCATGTGACGACACATTGATATAGATCAAGATGATGAAGATCATGGTGTCGTGCCGGTGACGATAGAGATCATGACAGTACTTTGGAGATGGAGATCAAAGGCGCAAGATGATCATGGCCATATCATGTCACATATTTTGATTGCATATGATGTTTATCTGTTATACATCTTATTCTGTTTTGATTGACGGTAGCATTTTAAGATGATCTCTCACTAATTATCAAGAAGTGTTCTCCCTGAGTATGCACCGTTGCGAAAGTTCTTCGTGCTGAGACACCACGTGATGATCGGGTGTGATAGGCTCTACGTTCAAATACAACGGGTGCAAAACAGTTGCACACGCGGGATACTCAGGTTAAACTTGACGAGCCTAGCATATAACAGATATGGCCTTGGAACACGGAGATCGAAAGGTCGAACGTGAATCATATAGTAGATATGATCAACATAGTGATGTTCACCATTGAAACTACTCCATCTCACGTGATGATCGGACATGGTTTAGTTGATTTGGATCACGTGATCACTTAGATGACTAGAGAGATGTCTGTCTAAGTGGGAGTTCTTAAGTAATATGATTAATTGAACTTAAATTTATCATGAACTTAGTCCTGGTAGTATTTTGTAAATTATGTTGTAAATCAATAGCTTGCTTTGTTGCTTTCATATGTTTATTTTGATATGTTCCTAGAGAAAATTGTGTTGAAAGATGTTAGTAGCAATGATGCGGATTGGATCTGTGATCCGAGGTTTATCCTCGTTGCTGCACAGAAGAATTATGTCCTTAATGCACCGCTAGGTGACAGACCTATTGCAGGAGCAGATGCAGACGTTATGAATGTTTGGCTAGCTCAATATGATGACTACTTGATAATTTAGTGCACCATGCTTAACGGCTTAGAATCGGGACTTCAAGGACATTTTGAACGTCATGGACCATATGAGATGTTCCAAAAATTGAAGTTGATATTTCAAGCAAATATCCCAGTTGAGAGATATGAAGTCTCCAACAAGTTCTATAGCTAAAAGATGGAGGAGAATCGCTCAACTAGTGAGCATGTGCTCAGATTGTCTGTGTACTTCAATCGCTTGAATCAAGTGGGAGTTAATCTTCCAGATAAGATAGTGATTGACAGAATTCTCTAGTCACCATCACTAAGTTACTAGAACTTCGTGATGAACTATAGTATGCAAGGGATGACGAAAACAATTCCCGAGCTCTTCGTGATGTTGAAATCGATGAAGGTAGAAATCAAGAAAGAGCATCAAGTGTTGATGATTGACAATACCACTAGTTTCAAGAAAAGGGCAAAGGAAAAGAAAGGGAAACTTCGAGTAGAATGGCAAACAAGTTGTCACTCCCGTGAAGAAGACCAAAGCTGGACCAAAGCCTGAAACTGAGTGCTTACACTGCAAAAGAAATGGTCACTCGAAGCGGAAATGCCCTGAATATTTGGTGGATAAGAAGGATGGCAAAGTGAACAAGGGTATATTTGATATACAGGTTATTGATGTGTGCCTTACTAGTGTTTATAGTAGCCCCTGAGTATTTGATACTTGTTCGGTTGCTAAGATTAGTAACTCGAAACAAGAGTTACAGAATAAACAGAGACTAGTTGAAGGGGAAGTGATGATGAGTGTTGGAAGTAGTTCCAAGATTGATATGATCATCATCGCACACTCCCTATACTTTCGGGATTAGTGTTAAACCTAAGTAAATGTTATTTGGCATTTGCGTTGAGCATGAATATGATTTGATCATGTTTATTGCAATACGGTTATTCATTTAAAGTCAGAGAATAATTGTTGTTCTATTTACATGAATAAAACCTTCAATGGTCATACACCCAATGAAAATAGTTTGTTGGATCTCGATCGTAGTGATACACATATTCATAATATTGATGCCAAAAGATGCAAAGTTAATAATGATAGTGCAACCTATTAGTGGCACTGCCGTTTAGGTCATATTGGTGTAAAGCGCATGAAGATACTCCATGCTAATGGGATTTTGGAATCACTTGATTATGAATCACTTGATGCTTGCGAACCATGCCTCATGGGCAAGATGACAATAACACCGTTCTCCGGATCAATGGAACGAGCTACTGACTTATTCGAAATAATACATACTGATGTATGCAAACCAATAAGTATTAAGGCTCGTGGCGGGTATCATTATTTTCTGACCTTCACAAGATGATTTGAGCAGATATGGGTATATCTACTTGATGAAACATAAGTCTGAAATAGTTAAAAGGTTCAAAGAATTTCAGAGTTAAGTGGAAAAATCATCGAAACAGGAAAATAAAGTTTCTGCGATCTGATCGCGGAGACGAATATTTGAGTTACGAGTTTGGTCTTCAATTAAAACAACGTGGAATAGTTTCACAGCTCATGCCACCTGGAACACCACAATGTTGTGGTGTGTCTGAACATCGTAACCGCACTTTATTGGATATGGTGCGATCTATGATGTCTCCTACTGATTTACCACTATTGTTTTGGGGTTATGCATTAGAGACAGCTGCATTCATGTTAAAAGGGCACCATCTAAATCCGTTGAGACGACACCATATGAACTGTGGTTTAGCAAGAAACCTAAGTTGTCGTTTCTTAAAGTTTGGGGCTGCGATGCTTATGTGAAAAAGTTTCATCCTGATAAGCTCAAACCCAAATCGGAGAAGTGCGTCTTCATAGAATACCCAAAGGAAATTGTTGGGTACACCTTCTATCACAGATCCGAAGGCAAGATATTCGTTGCTAAAAATGGATCCTTTCTAGAGAAGGAGTTTCTCTCGAAAGAAGTGAGTGGGAGGAAAGTAGAACTTGATGAGGTAACTGTACCTTCTCCCGAATTGGAAAATAGTTCATCACTAAAATCAGTTCCAGTGATTCCTACACCAATTAGTGAGGAAGCTAATGATGATGATCATGAAACTTCAGATCAAGTTACTACAGAACCTTGTAGGTCTTCCAGAGTACGGTCCGCACCAGAGTGGTACGGTAATCCTGTTCTGGAATTCATGTTACTAGACCATGATAAACCTAGGAACTATGAGGAAGCGATGATGAGCCCAGATTCCGCGAAATGGCTTGAGGCCATGAAATCTGAGATGGGATCCATGTATGAGAACAAAGTGTGGACTTTGATGGATTTGCCCGATGATCGGCAAACCATAGAAAATAAATGGATCTTCAAGAGGAAGACGGACGTTGATAGTAGTGTTACTATCTACAAAGCTCGACTTATCGCAAAAGGTTTTTGACAAGTTCAAGGTGTTGACTACAATGAGATTTTCTCAATTATAGCGATGCTTAAGTCTGTCCGAATCATGTTAGCAATTGCCACATTTTAGGAAATCTGGAAAATGGATGACAAAACTGCATTCCTTAATGGTTTTCTTAAAGAAGAGTTGTATATGATGCAACCAGAAGGTTTTGTCAATCCTAATGGTGCTAACAAAATGTGCAAGCTCCGGCAATCCATCTATGGACTGGTGCAAGCATCTCGGAGTTGGAATATACGCTTTGATAAGTTGATCAAAGTATATAGTTTTGTACAGACTTACAGTGAAGCCTGTATTTACAAGAAAGTGAGTGGGAGCACTACAACATTTCTGATAAGTATATGTGAATGACATATTGTTGATCGGAAATAATGTAGAATTATTCTGCAAAGCATAAAGGAGTGTCTTGAAAGGAGTTCTTTAAAAGAAAGACCTCAGTAAAGCTACTTACATATTGAGCATCAAGGTCTATTGAGATAGATCAAGACGCTTGATAAGATTTTCAATGAATACATACCTTGACAAGATTTTGAAATAGTTCAAAATAGAACAGTCAAAGAAAGAGTTCTTGCCTGTGTTGCAAAGGTATGAAATTGAGTAAGACTCAAATCCCGACCACGGCAGAAAATAAAAAGAGAATGAAAGTCATTCCCTATGCATCAGTCATAGGTTCTATAAAAGTATGCCATGCTATGGACCAGACCTATTGTATACTCTGCCCTGGTTTGGCAAGGGAGTACAATAGTGATCTAGAAGTAGATCACTGGACATTGGTCAAAATTATCCTTAGTGGAATAAGGATATGTTTCTCGATTATGGAGGTGACAAAAGGTTCGTCGTAAAGGGTTACGTCGATGCAAGTTTTGACACTGATCTAGATGACTCTAAGTCTCAATCTGGATACATATTGAAAGTGGGAGCAATTAGCTAGAGTAGCTCCGTGCAGAGCATTGTAGACATAGAATATTTGCAAAATACATACGGCTCTGAATGTGACAGACCCGGAGACTAAACTTCTCTCACGAGCAAAACATGATCATACCTTAGTACTCTTTGGGTGTTAATCACATAGCGATGTGAACTAGATTATTGACTCTAGTAAACTCTTTGGGTGTTGATCACATGACGATGTGAACTAAGGGTATTAATCGCATACAGATGTGAATATTGGTGTTAAATCACATGGCGATGTGAACTAGATTATTGACTCTAGTGCAAGTGGGAGACTGAAGGAAATATGCCCTAGAGGCAATAATAAAGTTATTATTTATTTCCTTATTTCATGATAAATGTTTATTATTCATGCTAGAATTGTATTAACTGGAAACATGATACATGTGTGAATGCATAGACCAACATAACGTCACTAGTATGCCTCTACTTGACTAGCTCATTAATCAAAGATGGTTATGTTTCCTAACCATAGACATGAGTTGTCATTTGATTAACGGGATCACATCATTAGGAGAATGATGTGATTGACATGACCCATTCCGTTAGCCTAGAACTTGATCGTTTAGTATATTGCTATTGCTTTCTTCATGACTTATACATGTTCCTGTAACTATGAGATTATGCAACTCCCGTTTACCGGAGGAACACTTTGGGTGCTACCAAACGTCACAACGTAACTTGGTGATTATAAAGGAGTACTACAGGTGTCACCAGGGGTACATGTTGGGTTGGCGTATTTCGAGATTAGGTTTTGTCACTCCGATTGACGGAGAGGTATCTCTGGGCCCTCTCGGTAATGCACATCACTATAAGCCTTGCAAGCAATGTAGCTAATGAGTTAGTTATGGAATGATGCATTACATAACGAGTAAAGAGACTTGCCGGTAACGAGATTGAACTAGGTATTGGATACCGACGATCGAATCTCGGGCAAGTAACATACTGATGACAAAGGGAACAACGTATGTTGTTATGCGGTTTAACCGATAAAGATTTTCGTAGAATATGTAGGAGCCAATATGAGCATCCAGGTTCCGCTATTGGTTATTGACCGGAAACGTGTCTCAGTCATGTCTACATAGTTCTCGAACCCGTAGGGTCCGCACGCTTAAGGTTTTGATGACAGTTATATTATGAGTTTATGAGTTTTGATGTACCGAAGGAGTTTGGAGTCCTGGATGAGATTGGGGACATGACGAGGAGTCTCGAAATGGTCGAGACGTAAAGATCGATATATTGGACGACTATATTCAGAGTTCGGAAAGGTTCCGAGTGATTCGGGTATTTTTCGGAGTACCGAAGAGTTACGGGAATTCGTATTGGGCCTTAATGGGCCATACGGGAAAGGAGAGAAAGGGCCAAAAGGGTGGCGGCACCCCTCCCCTTGGACTAGTCCGAATTGGACTAGGGAGGGGGGGCGCCCCCTTCCTTCCTTCTCCTTCTCTCTTCCCTTTCCTTCTCTCCTACACCTACTACATGGAAGGGTTCCTAGTTCTACAAGGAAAGGGGGAATCCTACTCCCGGTGGGAGTAGGACTCCCCTAGGGCACGCCATAGAGAGGGCCGGCCCTCCCCCTCCTCCACTCCTTTATATACGGGGGCAAGGGGCACCCCATAGACACACAAGTTGATCTTCGTGATCGTTCCTTAGCCGTGTGCGGTGCCCCCCTCCACCATATTCCACCTCGGTCATATCGTTGCGGTGCTTAGGCGAAGCCCTGCATCGGTAGAACATCATCATCGTCACCACTCCATCGTGCTGACGGAACTCATCCCCGACACCCTGCTGGATCGGAGTCCGGGGATCGTCATCGAGTTGAACGTGTGCTGAACTCGGAGGTGCCGTATGTTCGGTGCTTGGATCGGTCGGATCGTGAAGACGTACGACTACATCAACCGTGTTGTCATAACGCTTCCGCTTACGGTCTACGAGGGTACGTGGACAACACTCTCCCCTCTCGTTGCTATGCATCACCATGATCTTGCGTGTGCCTAGGATTTTTTTTTGAAATTACTACGTTCCCCAACAGAGAGCTGGGGTGGAGGCGAGGCGCGAGGAAGGGAGGGGAGGGGAGGGGGTGGAGCGGCGGCGGGCGGGCGGGCGGCAGATAGCTGGCGTGGCGGCGGCGACGCGAGAAGGGGAGGGAAGGGGAGGGGGTGGAGCGGCGGGGAGGAGGGACGGGTGAGGGAAGGGGAGAGTGGCGCGGGTGGAGCGGCGGCGGGCGGGCGGCGGGGAGCGGCGCGGGCGGCGGGGAGCAGCGGCGGGCGGCGGTGGCAGCTAGCGCGGGTTGGGCTCGGGGGCGAACGAGTGGGTCGGGGACGAACGAGTGGAGGGGGTGAATGGGGAGTGGATAAGGGAACTATGCCGACGGCTTAGCCGTCGGCATATATTAGTCATGCCACGTGGCATATATGCCGACGGCTAAGCCGTAGGCATAGGTATATTTCTTTTTTTATACATGTTAATTACAAACTAGCCGTATACATGTTAATTACACACGTCGCATATAATATTAACTGTCTTCACATATATTTTTAGTGTATATTATTTTCAAACGCATTGAAAAGTTCCGTATATATATAAAATATTTGTACGTACATATTAAATATTTTCAAATACACGTTCTTGAATTTTTTTTGAACGATACATGGTATATAATTATATTAAAAATGATATATGGTACCGTTACCGAGTGCCTGATCCGGCATAGTTTTATTTTCCTTTTTTATTTTAATGTTTTCTTATAGTTATATATTTATTCTTTTTTATTTCGTATAGATTTTTAAATTTTTTTATAGTTATAATTTTCCTTTTTTATGTGTTATTATTTCATATAGATTTTTTATTTTTTTAAATAGCTCGGCCCTCTCCTCTCCCGGAACCACACAGAGGGGAGGAAAGGGGAGGCGCCGAATTTGAGCAGCTTCGTCCGCCAAGGCCGTGGCCTGGTCGACGGTGAGGGTGGGGGTGGGGGCGGGGGTAGCTTAGTTCGTCAGCTGAGTGAAGGGGGAGGGGGTCATCGACAGAGGGATACCCGGGAGCAACATCCGGGCCAAACCCACAGCTACATATCCACACCGTGTAGACCCGACACGTCCGTTTCCCCCTTCCCGGTGCCGGCGGCGGCGCCGTCCGTGAGGGGGGAGACACACCGGAGACGCGTGCCGCCTCTTCAGACATGCCACAACACCACCCCGCATGTATGAGGGCCCGGTACGACGCTCCTGTGGCATTGCTACCCCCCAAGGCCCCCGTCCCGCCTAACCCTGGAGCAGTTGACCACGAGATCTAGCCCTTTGACTTCCCACGGACGGGCTTTGACCAGTTGACCTCTCCAGCCGGTTGTGTCAGGTCAGCCCAGAGGGACACCTGGGAGCAACATCCGGGCCAAACCCACACCTACATCCACTCTGTGTAGACCCTACGCGTCCGTTTCCCCCCTCGAGGTGCCGGCGGCGGCGCAGTCCGTGAGGGGTGCCACACCCCGAAGACGCGTGCCGCCTCTTCGGACATGCCACAACACCACCCCGCATGTATGAGGGCCCGGTACGACGCTCCGGTGGCATTGCTACCCCCCAGGGCCCCGGTCCCGACTAACCCATGAGTGGTTGATCACGAGATCTAGCCCTTTGACTTCCCATGGACGGGCTTTGACCAGTGGACCTCTCCACCCGGTTGTGTCAGGTCTACCCATAGGGACACCCAGGAGCAACATTCGGGCCAACCCACAGCTACATCCACTCCGTGTAGACCCGACGTGTCCGTTTCCCCCTCCAAGTGCCGGCGGCGGCGCCGTCCGTGACGGGGGCCACACCCCGAAGACGCGTGCCGCCTCTTCAGACATGCCACAACACCACCCCGCATGTATGAGGGCCCGGTACGACGCTCCTGTGGCATTGCTACCCCCCAAGGCCCCCGTCCCGCCTAACCCTGGAGCGGTTGACCACGAGATCTAGCACTTTGACTTCCCACGGACGGGCTTTGACCAGTGGACCTCTCCACCCGGTTGTGTCAGGTCTACTCATAGGGACACCCGAGAGCAACATCCGAGCCAAACCCACAGCTACATCTACTCTGTGTAGACCCGACGCATCCGTTTCCCCCTCCAGGTGCCGGCGGCGGCGCCGTCCGTGACAGGGGCCACACCCCGAAGACGCGTGCCGCCTCTTCGGACATGCCACAACACCACCCCGCATGTATGAGGGCCCGGTACGATGCTCCAGTGGCATTGCTACTAGGGGTGGGCACTTTTGAACCAAAAACCGAAAAACCGAACCGAAGCGAACCAAATTAACCGATTTATCTATTTATTTGATGATTCGGCTTTTGTTCGGTGGGAAATTTTAAGGTTGTTCGGTGTTTGGTTTTTGTTTGGTTTCCAGTGCCCAAAAACCCAATACACCGAAAAAACCGATATGTACGATACCCCATGCAATTCCTTGTTTTCAAATGTTCAGCGGGGGCGCGTTCTGTGAATGTATGCGCGTGTATATGAGCGCTTGTGTCTGTACTGATGCTAAAAAAATAGTTGTTGGTTGTGACAGACGTCAGGCCAGCCGCTAGATGAGTTTCTAATCTCACAATCTAACTAGTACTCCTATGTAACGCCATACTAGCATGGCTAACTGAATCTGTTTAGATTATTTGACTATTTTTTGCAACATAGTCAATGGCCGTATTCTTCTAGCAAGTACTTATTAAGATTTCTATCCATGCAATATCGCGTAGGAGTATGTATGCATGCCCGGCGCTTGCTTATGGAAGTAACTAGCAATTAGTGTATCAATTAGTGCATGAGTTGCTTAGTTTACACGCATCACACATATTCTTCCATACATAATACATGTAACGCCCCATGTGATTTTACACTTAGTTATGTTCACTAGTTTGCTTGACCGAATAAAGCACTGACTGATGTTAAGGTTGGTAGCTCTTGTGATATATACTGATGAGTGCATGTATTTTGGTTTCTCGATTAACCGAATAAACCGAACCTATATATTATGGTTAATATGGTTCGGTTTCTAAATATTGTGTGATTAATTCGGTTTCCATTTCTTCAAAACCGAAATTATAAAACACCGAATAAACCGAACCGTATTAACCATATAAACCGAATGCCCAGCCCTAATTCCTACCCCCAGGGCCCCCGTCCCACCTAACCTGGAGCGGTTGACCACGAGATCTAGCCCTTTGACTTCTCACGGACGGGCTTTGACCAGTGGACCTCTCCACCCGGTTGTGTCAGGTCTACCCATAGGGACACCCGGGAGGAACATCCGGGCCTAACCGACTGCTACATCCCCTCCGTGTAGACCCGATGCGTCCGTTTCCCCCTCCAGGTGCCGGCGGCGGCGCCGTCCGTGAGGGGGGGCACACCCCGGAGACGCGTGCCGCCTCTTAGGACATGCCACAACACCACCCCGCATGTATGAGGGCCCGGTACGACGCTTCGGTGGCATTGCTACCCCCCAGGGCCCCCGTCCCGACTAACCCAGGAGCGATTGATCACGAGATCTAGCCCTTTGACTTCCCACGGACGGGCTTTGACCAGTGGACCTCTCCAGCCGGTTGTGTCAGGTCTACCCATAGGGACACCCGGGAGCAACATCCGGGCCAAACCCACAGCTACAT
Organism: Triticum aestivum; assembly: GCF_018294505.1. Classification (NCBI taxonomy): domain Eukaryota; kingdom Viridiplantae; phylum Streptophyta; class Magnoliopsida; order Poales; family Poaceae; genus Triticum; species Triticum aestivum. Next base: position 56,364,636 of record NC_057795.1, read on the forward strand.
CCACTCCGTGTAGACCCGACGCATCCGTTTCCCCCTCCAGGTGCCGGCGGCGGCGCCGTCCGTGACGGGGCACACCCCGAAGACGCGTGCCGCCTCTTCGGACATGCCACAACACCACCCCGCATGTATGAGGTCCCGGTACGGCGCTCCGGTGGCATTGCTACCCCCCAAGGCCCCCGTCCCGCCTAACCCTGGAGCGGTTGACCACGAGATCTAGCCCTTTGACTTCCCACGGACGGGCTTTGACCAGTGGACCTCTCCACCCGGTTGTGTCAGGTCTACCCGTAGGGACACCCGGAGCAACATCCGGTCCTAACCGACTACTACATCCCCTCCGTGTAGACCCGATGCGTTTGTTTTCCCTCTTCAGGTGCCGGCGGCGGCGCCGTCTGTGTGGGGGGGCACACCCGGGAGACGTGTGCCGCCTCTTAGGACATGCCACAACACCACCCCGCATGTATGAGGGCCCGGTACAACGCTTCGGTGGCATTGCTACCCCCAGGGCCCCCGTCCCGACTAACCCAGGAGCGGTTGACCACGAGATCTAGCCCTTTGACTTTCCACGGACGGGCTTTGACCAGTGGACCTCTCCAGCCGGTTGTGTCAGGTCTACCCATAGGGACACCTGGGAGCAACATCCGGGCCAAACCCACAGCTACATCCCTCTGTGTAGACCCGACGTGTTCGTTTCCCCCTCCAGGTGCCGGCGGCGGTGCCGTCCGTGACGTGGGCCACACCCCGAAGACGCGTGCCGCCTCTTCGGACATGCTACAACACCACCCCGCATGTGTGAGGGCCTGGTACGACGCTCTGGTGGCATTGCTACCCCCCAAGGCCCCCGTCCCGCCTAACCCTGGAGCGGTTGACCACGAGATCTAGCCCTTTGACTTCCCACGGACGGGCTTTGACCAGTGGACCTCTCCACCCGGTTGTGTCAATTCTATCCATAGGGACACCCGGGAGCAACATCCGGGCCAAACCGACTGCTACATCCGCTCCGTGTAGACCCGATGCGTCCATTTTCCCCCTCCAGGTGCCGGCGGCGGCGCCGTCCGTGAGGGGGGGGGGGCACACCCCGGAGATGCGTGTCGCCTCTTCGGACATGCCACAACACCACCCCGTATGTATGAGGGCCCGGTACGACGCTCCGGTGGCATTGCTACCCCCCAGGGCCCCGTCCCACCTAACCCTGGAGCGGTTGACCACGAGATCTAGCCCTTTGACTTTCCACAGACGGGCCTTGACTAGTGGACCTCTCCAGCCGGTTGTGTCAGGTCAGTCCAGAGGGACACCTGGGAGCAATATCCGGGCCAAACCCACAGCTACATCCACTCCGTGTAGACCCGACGTGTCTGTTTCCCCCCTCCAGGTGCCGGCGGTGGCGCCGTCCGTGAGGGGTGCTACACCCTAGAGACGCGTGCCGCCTCTTCGGACATGCCATAACACCACCCCGCATGTATGAGGGCCCGGTACGACGCTCCGGTGGCATTGCTACCCCCAGGACCCCCGTCCCGACTAACCTAGGAGCGGTTGACCACGAGATCTAGCCCTTTGACTTCCCATGGACGGGCTTTGAAGAGTGGACCTCTCCACCCGGTTGTGTCAGATCAGCTCAGAGGGACACCTAGGAGCAACATCCGGGCCAAACCGACTGCTACATCCCCTCCGTGTAGACCCGATGCACCCTTTTTCTCCCTCCAGGTGCCGGCGGCGGCGCCGTCCGTGAGGGTGTCACACTCCGGAGACGGGTGCCGGGCGTTTGCAACTGCCACTAAACTTCTGTCGCATAGCTGTTTTTTATTTTAATAAAATATAAGGACTTATATTCAAAAGAACATGACGGCACATTATTAATGTGCTCGAAAAAATATACAAACTATATATATATATATTCATAATCTATGGAAAAAACTACAAACTACATATATATATATATTCATATAATACATAAAAAAGCATAAAAACATATTTTAAAAAAAGCATAAAAACATATGTAAAAAAAGCATAAAAACGTATGAAAAGCATGTATAAATATAGCTATGCCGACGGCATTGCCATGGGCATAGAAACGGCAGGGTTTTGGGAGGAGCCGTGCCGCGGATCGGTGACATGGAACCTATGCCGACGGCTGCCGTCGGCATATCTACGCCGCGGATTGGTGACGTGGCATGTGGAGATATGCCGACGGCCGCCCGTCCCGACCGTCGACATAGGGTTGACGGCGTTAGCGCTGGTCACGGGCGGGGTCGCCGGGCCCACTTTGTATGCCGACGGCTATGTTATACCGACGGCTGCTGTCGCCGTGTTTGTAGATAGGCCGACGGCCGTTCTGTGCCGACGGCTGCCGTCGGCTTATATCAGGGTAGCCCGACGGCCAGGATGAGGCTGTCGGCATATCTCAAACTAGGCCGACGGTAGCCGTCGGCATTGATTTGGCCGTAGGTATAGGTCAGTTTTCCGGTAGTGACGCATCACAGTCGGGGTAGTAGCTAGGCCTCCACATGGCCAGATCCAATAACTCTAGATCTGGCGGGCGGAGCACCATCAAGGTCGGCCTACTGCACCCCTGTCCTAGGAGCTCCATCGAGGCAATGCCTCCGGCTAACGAACGACTGCCTGTCGTCCACCAAGTTCCTCCATATGCCGCGCCGCCAAGGCCACCGTGGAAGATCATTGCGTCCCAGGTGCTGGGATGCATGGCCAACACCACCTCGCACTAGCAAGGGGCAGGGAAGGAGTGTGACACATTGTGTGGGCTGCACCACCTATACACAGGCAGCCCCACCCTACCCGTCGCTGCATGCCATCCACCGCCGCCGATCAAGCCAGGCACACAGGGTGCACCATCGCCGCCGCCGTGCCATGTCATGCCACCACCGCCTCCCAGCCAAGATGTCGCTAGATCAGCCTGCCACCGCCGTTAGGGGCCCAGTCAAAACGCACGCTCCCACACGGAACAGCCACTCGGCGACGCTGATATCCCCATGCGAGACAGGAAACAAGGAGCCCCGTCACCGCCAGCCCACATGAGCTTCGCCCAACGGATGCTCTCCGGCGGCGGGGAGGAGGGGGAGAGGACAAGCATTGGTGGCGGCAGCGGCGAAGCGACGTGTTAGTTGTGGGGTCAACTGACCCCACACTTTATTATTATAAATAAGCCTAAAAATACTGTTCAGTTAATGTTGATAATGAAGAAAAAAAATCCAAAAAATATCATTGACCCCACAGATACTGGCCTCGCCGCTGGTTGGCGGACCTATCCTGTATTATTGACTGTGTCTCCGCATGTTTGAATTCAAAGTGGCAAAAAAAATTGAGTTAATGATCTGGACCGCCATCCATGCTTCCATGATTAGAAAAGTAGTATCATGAACCACCCATATCATGGAATATTACCACCATTCATGCTTCCATGATTTGAAACAATTTTTATTCCTTTTTATAAAACACATACTCAGGAAACGGGGAAATTACCAACGAATGCATGAGAAAAAATATACATCGGAAAGGCATAGATAAAAAGCATATTTTAACGCCACGCCATACCACAACCATAAACAGGCAATCAACGAGTAGGCAAGAAGGTTCGTCTTTTTTCTCAGTCTCCTTTGTGCGCTTTTGCCTGATGGCTTGGTGAGAGCCCCAGACACGAGGACGTATCCAATGCAACAGAGCAATCTATGTATCAGATGCAGCGGCACTATTTGGACCACTGGATGGGAATCTAAGGGACAAGAGCTGGATCGAAGATGGTTGTTGACACATTTGAGGAATAGCCTTTCTATTTGAACAAAATCAACCCGAGCTCCACACCTTACACTCACATAAATAAATCCATGTGTTTGCTTTTTAGTCTAATCATAAAAAAAGGGTCATATATTTTGAACCGAATGTGATTTGGTTATGCTTTTCACTGACGAGATCTTTGAAACAAGTTCAATGTTCAATATAATTTTCAAACTTTTATGCCTTTTGAAACTTGGTTTGGTCTTGTTTCATAATGAAAGATTAAATTAAAAAAAAGCATATTCAATATTGGTCTTGTGTCTTCCGCAAAAAAAATAAAAAAATTTTGGTCTTGTGTCAATCATCTCTTCAAAAAAAAAAGATGTTCAAACTAGATCCAAATTCGGACATATGGTTAAAAAATATATGGTCTTTTCTATGTTTGGAGAAAGAAAAATAAACATGCCTTTAATGATGGGGAAAAAACGGTGGAATGCATCTTGATTTTGAAAATGTGTGCCCCCTTTTTTTTTTTACAATGTGCCAGCAACCCACCTAGCAACCAGACCACATACCTTGGATTTCCATCCAATGGTCTAAATAGCGCTGGTGCATTTGGTGCACAGATTGATCTGTTGCACTGGATACATTCTCCCCTCACCCATGCACTCCGTCTGCGAAGCAAATACCTCTCCTTAGAGTATTCGTGCGTGTAGGATATTCTTCATGTGATCATGTCCTCGTAGTAGTATCCTACAAAGACTTCTCGTGAATTGTTTTCCTGTTCGCATCCTACAAAGACTTCTTGTAGATTAATTGCTACCTACTATAAAAATATTCACACGTCCAGGATCATCTTCGTGTCTTCGTAGAAGTATTGGCATGAATAATTTTTCTTTCGTTGACACGTGCAATAGTAATAATTTAATAAATTTCAATTTTTATTCTAAGTTTAATATTATATTTATCGGAATTACCATATGTAAACCAATTTCATTCATCTTACCCCTCTTCATATATACCTAAGAGAGTGATCTCCACTAGTTTATATTTATCTCAACATGCTACTATGCCACATCAACATGGAACCATGCATGGGAGAAGAGTAAGCTCAACATGCAAGTAAAAACCATTACAATGTTTATATTTCATAAATATCTTACATCTATAAAATAATCAAATATTTATGTTCCGACATCATGAAAATATATATCAACTGATTTCCTGCAACAAGGTATGGGCTATGTATCATCTAGTTTAACCAAATATTTACTAGATTTTGTCCTTTTCATTTTTTTGCATGGTCTACCAAAATGGTCCCAGAGGTTCAAACGTCCTCGGCTCATTGATAATGGCATTCGCCGTTTGGGTCAGTCTGGTAGGGCAAGCGCAGGCTGCCAACCAGCAGCATGTCGATGGAGCGGCTGCCACATCCACCACAAATCGGTAGGTCATTGTCTGAGGAGTCGGGCACCACATCATTCTGTGTCACAGCAGAGACGTCACCACAATGATAGTAGCCACTTGGCATATGCACATCATGTGTCAAGACCACATGTCATACTATTTTTTTGCTCAAAGGATCAAATATATTACAAAGTTCACCGAAAATACAAAACATCTCAAACATAATAAAATTTCATCGAGATTCCGAGACCACCAAAAGACCACATGTCATACTTATTGTTCTCTAAATTAATTAATGGTATTTCCATTTTAAAAAAGTTTTTTTCTCATATGATTATCAAGAGACAATAGTCATAACATGTTGTATCATTTTTCTTCTTATTTTTCTACTAGGCTTAAAGAAGTCTTACAGTATATCAAACACTACCCTCACTGTATTGTTCTTGGAGGAGACTCAAGAACATGCAAATGCATTTTTCAAAATAAATGGCAAATATGCGAACCAACCTGTGGTTTGATGTTAGGAGGACAGTGGTATCCCCAGCGCACAAGCGTTCAAGTCCTAGACTTGACACTAGTGCTCGTATTTTTCTAGATTTATTTCAGGACATCTGGCAATGTGCGTTCAAAGGGAGGAGATGTTCCCATCGACTACGAAGACGCCTGTGGCGACTTCATCAATCTTAAGATGATGTGTCGGCTCAGTCTTTCGATGATGCTCATAGGGGTAGAGTATGGGTGTGTTCGTTCATAGAGATGTGTGTATGTGTATGTACTAGTAAAATGCCCGTGCGCTGCCACGGGAAACAACAATGAAACATTAGTTTTTAAAATTCTTGCTCATCCATTATTGCGAAAAAATGAGTCGTTTCTTGTAGAGCCAACATTTGAGGTCAACAAGACTTCATTAGGATTTTCACTTCCGAACTGGCCCTAATTTTTACCGGTACAAGCTTTGGTGTTAACTTCATCCAAAAATATATTGTATGATTGGATATGAGCTTATTTTCACCAGTAATTGTTATGAAGCTACGCCACTCGCTGAAGCTGGTCTTTGGCAATCGATGGGTGGTCTTCGTCGCTCTGGTGATTCTTCAGGCTGAAGTGCAACCTTCTGAGGCGATGGGTCTGTCTGCGCGCCTCTTTCTTCCTCCTAGGGCTATGCCAACAAGGAGGCAATGTTTCTTCTATTTGGGGCTATGTATGGCCTCGAGCCATACTGCCATAGAAACCTCGTTGCCCCAAGTGGCTCGTCCCCGACGGCAGCGAGATGCAACCTACACTGACGCAAGGACCTGATCATGTTTTTGTCTCTCAGTTTGAGGTCTTTTTTTGTAAAAGTCCATCGATTTGTCATGTATTTTCTTGTTTCTTTAGGGCCTAGATGTCATATGTGTTGTATCATGTTATGACGATGGTAATAAAGCTTCGGGATCCCTCCTGTTAAAAAAAACTCTGATAATAACGCCTGTAAATAAATAATGTTTTTCACTTGTATACTCTGCATGTACTCTTACGTCAAGCTCCCACATAGATATAAAATTACAGACATGTGATATTCAATCACCAATTCTATTATTTGTCTAATGAAAAAATTTATTCTATTTTTCTTCTGGCTCTACGGACAATAGGAAGGTCACGACAACCATATTGTTATACTCCGTATAACGTATCATCCTTACTACATGAAAAATTTGGTACATTATCACTACATCTACAATCCATATGACAAACAATAGTGGCCCGTAGCTCGTACAAGTGCAGTGTCCATGTTAGAAGGTTTAGCACACTTTCCTGCTCCATCCATGCTACAGTTGAGTACTGCAATATGAGTGGCAAAGTACAACCCTACAACTGTATTTCAAATAGGCATAAGAGAGAGAATATATTGCATTACTTCTGACCCTCCAGGAGTGTCTCTTCCTTGATGGTTCCAATAAATTGATATCCTTGTTTGACTACTTCTATAAGAAATATAATGTTCCAATAAATTGGTATCCAGGTTTGACTACTTCTATAAGAAACTTACTTCATGTAGTGTGTAGACACTTGAAGAAACATGTGTTATCTCATTCCAAGAAATACTGGAGGACTAATAGACATAGCCCTAGGCTAGTTGAAGTGGTTTCTGAAAAAGAAAATCATGATATTACAAATTGAAGTTGTCCACAAGAGAAATGTCAGTTTAATTTGACACAGAGTTACAATACTGGGGAAACTGGGATTTACAAAGTAACTTCAAACTAAATAATATAGCAAAATCAGGTTATAAGGATTGACTTATTTCTGTTCTGAAAAATCTACGCATCATGTAAAATGCTAAATAAGTGCAGAATTTGTACAGTTAGAAATAGCAGACTTGCGACACACTAATTAGATTATCGTGAGGGAGCTCAGATTTGTAAGGCATTATAGATGGCAACACTGTCCATGTGAGTGACACAACTTAATGTACCTTTGTTCAAACTTATAGTTTTGCAGGACATTATAAATGGCTTTAAAATCCAATTATGCTCTACCCTGCAAGCAGCCCACACTTGTGTTTGAACACAAATACCTCCTGGATTAACCAAGTTGCAGGATACACAAGCATCCAGATTATGGACGGATAATATAAAACATCTAGCTTGGCAATGCACTTGTTCTTGGAGTAACCTGCAACAAAAACAACCATTCCTTTCCATCTACTATTAAATTTGAGACAGCGGTTTGCTCTGCTTCAGGTACTGCTACAGTGTAAGGATCGAGATTCTCTATGGTTCTTCCTTGTCTACAAATAGAAAGGAATAAGAAAAAAGATATCCTGATCAATGCTATTGACAAAATTATGTGAAGTCCTTCTATCTCAGGCAAACTAACGGCGATGTTTCCCTACCACCATGATAGAGGAAGATAAATTAGGAACGTAAATAATCATCTTGCGTAAGCTGTGACTATAATCAAATATATTACCACAGAACACGAAAAGCCCTGGAGATGTCATGTAAATTAAAGTGATCAAGATATAAGCTATAAACTAATTAGGACCATCAACTTTTTATATGGAAGAGTTCATCTCTTATTACCTCTTTGTCATCAAGCCCACCTGATTTGGTTTCATATATAGATTGGAGTAGCATCTTGATCTCAACTGCTAAATTACTGCAAGGGTAAGTTGACCAAGTCAGAAAAAACGCTGATAATTCCTTGACCATGGTAATGAATAAACTATAATGGAAATACGGAAATCAGTTAGTAGAAAATTAGTTTTATGAGGAGCAAAACATTTGTGAGCAAAACTGAGCTGCAGTTTATAAAGTTGCAGAATTGGAGAAAGAAAATGCTTCTGATGAAGTGAATGTACAGACAAAAAAAACTGTGCAAGGCTACAGATTCTGATGATACAACATCAATTTACTTAAGCTCTTACACAAGAGCAGTGAAGGTCAAGGTGAACCTAAGGAAATATCATACTTGGCAAAAAAAAGTTGAAAGAAGACGATCAAATTAAAATCATGTAACTAAATACATAGAAGAATCTTCTTATAAATAAATCAGGCAACCAATATTTTGTCCGATATTCAAAGAGCTATGTTTGAATGACTCTTCTATATTATACGATGCTCTATGCCAACAGATAAATGAGAGCAAAAAGAGTGTTATTAAAATTGTATGCATGCCTTATATATACCAAGGGTCGTTCTTGAGAAATATTGTGGCTCATGCCTCATGACATTTAGAAAAAAATGGATAATATGTAGGTGCTAGCACTTTCCAGAAGGTACAAACCTTACAGGTTCACTCAAGCAAATACCACAAATCATATAATCGCACAACAATGGTTTGTGGTTCACAGAATTACAGAAAAATTGAGAGAGAGAGAGAGAGAAGCAGCAACAGGTTGGAGTTCAGAGAAGAACTGCATCAACGGGTTTGAGAAGAGCTTCAGAAGAAGTGCAGCAGCAGCAGCGCCAGGAGAGATGGGACAGCCACAGGCAGCAAGGAGCAGAGAGGAGAGGTAGCAGCGGGCAGAGAATCGACAGCAGAGAGATGGAGTTAGAGGAGCAGCAGTAGGGACGTGGGGGAAGAGAGATGCAGCGGCAGAGCGGCGCCACCGCCGGCGACTGCCTCCCTCACCCTGCACCCCTTCTCCTTCTCATTTCTTCCTCTCTCCCTCACGCCATGTCTCTCTCTTTCTCTGGATGAGAAGGACACCGCCGCCATCGGAGCAAGCTGCCACACCAGCCGCCTGAACCCTCAACGCCGCGCCCGGATCCACCATCTTCCTCGCGCCGCCCGCCGCTCGCCTACCCGTTCCGATGAACTCCAGCGCCGCCTGCCCATTTCGACGGAGTCTGCCGGCTGATGAAGAGCGGTGACGGCGAAGGAGGAGGAGAGAGAGGAGTTGGGGGAAGGTGCGGCGCCGGCGTCGAGTGTCTCCGGTGGTGGAAAGCCACAGGGGTGGGGGCGGCGCGCGGCGGAGGGGCGAGGGCAGACTGCGACGGCGCTTGGCGGGGGCCGGCGGCGCGCTGGAGGTGGAGACAGGGGAGGTAAGCGTGTTTTTTTCCATCGCCCGTACCGGTTCAGTTTGACATATTAGGAGGACTGCGGGTTAATTTCTGAAAAATGAAGGGACTTTTCTGCAAAAGCGCCGACGACGTACGACCAAAAACCATCTGTGGTTTATTAGTAGGGAAAGATGAGTGTATGGTTCTGTACTATGTTAAGAAAAAGAATGACAAGTATCAATGAATGCTTCGATTTATGGTATATTATTTAAGTAGTGTTGTACCAGGGAGGAAGGTGGGGTTCTTTAGGAACAGGATTAGCACGAGCATATTAGTTAATTAATACTAGATGATTCCCTCCGCGTTGCTGCGGGACATATTGCACAAATTTAGTGTTTTACTTGGTAAATTAACTCTCATAAAACAATTAGGAAAACAGTGAACAAATGTCTGTTATATGACAAAAATAATATATAGGCTACCAGCTCCGCTTCTTTTTGAAGGGAAGAATACTTCAAAGCTACAACTAAAACATCACCACAAAGCTATACAACGTAGAGATACTCATGTACCGACAACTTCGTCATGTCCTCACCTCCGATGGGGAGGGTTTCTTCTTTGGTACTGGTGTTGGCGGTTAACATGGTAGACGCTTGTTGCGTGTATAGCTGTGGCGATCAACAGGGCCGAGCTGGAGAAAATCAAGCCTGGTATACAACTTTAACAATGGTGCTGTTAGACTATGTATAGCTTCTGTATCTATGTACGTATATGGTACATATTGTAACACAACCATTATATATAATGAGATAAGCCACCCCTAGAGGGTTGTGCTGGTTCCCCAAAACTTATTGTCTTACATGGTATCACGCTAGGTTACGATCGCTTCCGCTTCTAAACCCTAATACCCGCACCGCCGCCGCAGCCGCCGCCGCCTTCACCGCCGCCGCCGCGCCACCGATCGCGCCGCCGCCATGTCGAGCGCCGCCACCACCGGTTCCACTGCTGCGGGCTTCCTCCCGGCCTCTCTTGCGGCTCTGCTCAACCTCCCGCTCGATGCCGTCTCTGTTCCGGCTCCGATCGGGACAAGGAGCATCGGCTCCGTCTTCTCCACGCCGCCGGCGCCCTCGCTTGGGCGTGACCTCGTGGTCCACACCGCGGCGCCGCCGTCCGCTGCGGACTCCGCAGGCGTCGTCCCGCCGCTCCTGCCGCAAGCGGATCACACTGCCCCGCTGGCGGGGTTGGCGGCGTCCGCCCCAGCCGCGGGCCTTGCGGCGTCCGCACCGGCCGCGAGCTTTGCGGCGCCCGCCCTGGCTGCGGTCCCGCCTCCTCCCGCATCGGCTTCGGTGCCTCCGGCTGCCTCCATGGTGTTTGCACCCCAGGCAGCCTCCTCGATGGGATCGTCTTCGCCGCCGCCGTTTCACTTCGGTCATCTCATCACCATCAAGCTCTCCGCCGACAACTACATCTTCTGGCGTGCGCAGGTTCTCCCGCTCTTGGGGAGTCACTACCTACTAGGCTACGTCGACGGATCGCTTCCCTGCCCACCCGCGTTGGTAGACAGCGTGCACGGTCCGGTCTACAATCCGGCCCATCGCGTCTGGACGGGGCAGGACCAGGCGAACCTCTCCTCCATCCAGGGGTCGCTCTCGCCGGCAGTTGCCGGCCTTGTTGTCTTCGCGAAGACGTCTCATGAGGCCTGGACCATCCTTGAGCGCACCTTTGCAGCGCAGTCCCAGGCTCGTGTCTCTGCACTCCGTCGTCAGCTTGGAGAGTGTCAGAAGCTTGACTCCACTGCCACTGAGTTCTACAACAAGGTCAAGGGCCTCGCCGACACATTGGCCTCCATTGGACAGCCCCTCACCGACTCCGAGTTCAACTCGTTTATTGTCAATGGTCTTGATGAGGAGTATGATGCCTTAGTCGAGATCATCAACGAGCGGGGCAACTCGACACCCATGCTGGCACACGAGGTTTTCTCTCGGCTCCTTCTCACTGAGCAACGGGTCGAGACTCGCCGCACCAGGGGCACTGGCTCCCTCTCGGCCAACGCCGCCACCAAGGGTGGCCGCTCTTCTTCATCACCCCGGTCTCCCTTGGGGCTGCCACCGTCGCCCGCCTCGACCCCCCCACCTACTGCGACCTTACCGGGGGCTGGCGGTCCACGTGTGTGTCAGCTTTGTGGCCGCGATGGGCACTGGGCCTCCAAGTGTCATAAGCGCTTCCAGCGAAGCTTCCTTGGTCTTGGCAATGACGGCAAAGATACATGCAACAATGCCCGTCAGGTCGCCATGGCTGATCGTCCCGCGCCGCAGAAGCAACAGGGACACACTCAGTCCTACTCCATCGATCCACACTGGTACATGGACTCTGGGGTGACAGAGCATCTAACCAGCGAGATGGGGAAGCTTCACACTCGTGAACCCTATCATGGCTCCGACAAGATCCACACCGCCAATGGAGCAGGTATGCACATCTCTCATATTGGTCAAGCATCTCTTCTCACTAGACATGCCAATAGGAGTCTTCAGCTTCGCAATGTTCTTCGAGTTCCATCTGTGACCCGTAATCTTCTTTCAGTTCCTAAACTCACACGTGATAATAATGTGCTTTGTGAATTTCACCCTTTTGATCTTTTTATTAAGGATCGGGGCACGAGGGACATTCTTCTTAGTGGGCGGTTGTGCCAGGGCCTCTACCGTCTGGAGCATCCTGGTGTCGCTCGTGTTTTCAGTGGAGTTCGGGTCTCTCCGTCACAGTGGCATGCTCGTCTTGGTCACCCGTCAACACCTATTGTCCGTCATATTTTGCGTCGTCATGAGCTTCCTAGTTTGTCTAGTAATAAAGATGTAGCAGTGTGTGATGTTTGTCAGCAGGGGAAGAGTCATCAACTTCCTTTTTCGGAGTCCAGCCGTGAGGTGAAACATCCTTTAGAACTTGTGTTTTCAGATGTATGGGGTCCTGCTCAGACTTCTGTCAGTGGTCATAATTACTATATCAGTTTCGTTGATGCTTATAGTCGCTTTACCTGGCTTTACCTTATTAAACGCAAATCTGATGTGTTTGATATTTTTGTTCAGTTTCAAAAACATGTTGAACGTCTTCTCAAGCACAAAATTGTTCATGTCCAGTCAGACTGGGGGGGCGAGTATCGCAACCTCAACTCTTTCTTTCAGTCGCTTGGGATAGCTCATCGTTTAGCATGTCCACATACACATCAGCAGAATGGTTCAGTCGAACGTAAGCATCGTCATATTGTTGAAGCTGGTCTTACTCTTTTGGCCCATGCATCTGTTCCGTTTCGGTTTTGGAGTGATGCTTTCACCACTGCATGCTTTCTCATCAACCGTACTCCTACTCGTGTTTTAAACATGAAGACTCCCATTGAGGTTCTCCTTAATGAACAACCTGATTATACCTTTCTCAAGGTATTTGGGTGTGCTTGCTGGCCGCATCTTCGTCCATATAACAAGCGCAAGCTTGAGTTTCGTTCTAAGAAGTGTGTTTTTCTTGGCTATAGCTCTCTTATAAAGGTTACAAATGTCTTCATGTTCCCACTAATCGTGTCTATATATCTCGGGACGTCGTGTTTGATGAGCATGTTTTTCCCTTTGCCAACCTTCCTGTGTCCACTGTCGAACCACCATCCCTGCATTCATCCTGTTGCTCCTGACCAATTTGATGATGTTGCATACTCTCCTTTGCTGTTACCTAACCATGGTGCAGGAACCGGACGTGGAGCTCGTTTGGAGCTGTTGGAGGATTCACCATCATCATCGTCGTCTTCTGGTGGGCACGTCGATCGCCCTATGTTGCATGGCATCGATTCGCGTGCCCATGCATGGTCACCCGACGAGCCCGTCGCGCCGAGCATCTCCACTGCTCGGTCCGTTTCGCCAGCGGCCGCCGAGTCGCCCGCGGCTCGGCCCGTCACGCCGTCTTCGCCTGCGGCTCGGCCCGTCACGCCGTCTTCGCCCGCGGCTCGGGTCCTCACGTCGCCTTCATCAGCGGATCGGCCCACGACACCAGCCGCGCCACGGCCCACTATGCCGAGCTCGCCATCGGCCCGGTCTGTGATGCCGGAGTCGCCAGCTGCTTCGTCTGCTCTGCCGGTTTCGCCGGTGGGTCGGCCTTCTTCGCCAACCGAGTCTGAGGCTACCGTGACTGGCTCCTCGTCACCAGCTAACTCGTCAACGTCGCCGTCCTCCAGCCCGTTGCAGGCTGCTCCGTCGACCTCGGTGGTTCCTGTGTCCCGACCACATACACGCAGTCGCAGTGGCATTTTCAAACCTAAGGAACGTAAGGATGGTACGGTTGCTTGGTTGGCTGCTTGTTTGGCTGCTGCTGTTGCGGATCCATCTTCTTAGCCTCGCTCATATCAGGCTGCCCTGCGCATTCCACATTGGCGAGAGGCTATGGAGCAGGAGTTTCATGCTCTTCTTCGTAACAAGACATGGACTCTCGTTCCTTCACCACCACGGGTAAATGTTATTGACTCAAAATGGGTATTCAAAGTGAAGAAGCATTCGGATGGATCTATTGAGCCTTACAAAGCGCGACTTGTTGCTCGCGGTTTTCGGCAGCGTCATGGTCTTGACTATGAGGACACCTTCAGTCCTGTCGTCAAGCCTACCACTATTCGGCTTCTTCTCTCCATTGCTGTTTCTCGTGGTTGGTCACTTCGTCAACTTGATGTGCAGAATGCTTTTCTACATGGATTTTTGGAGGAAGAGGTTTATATGAAACAGCCGCCTGGTTTCTCTGATCCTGATCGTCCTAACTATATCTGTCGTCTTTCCAAAGCACTATATGGTTTGAAGCAAGCTCCTCGTGCCTGGCATGCCCGCCTTGCCTCTGCCCTTCATGCTCATGGTTTTGTGCCGTCTACTGCTGACACTTCATTATTTCTTCTACAGAAGCCAGAAGTCACTATGTATCTTTTGGAATATGTCGATGATATTATCCTTGTCAGCTCTTCTCAGTATGCTGCTGATGCTCTTGTCTGCTCTCTTGGTGCTGATTTTGCGGTCAAAGATCTTGGGAAGCTTCACTACTTTCTTGGAGTTGAGGTCACTTCTCGTGCTACTGGTCTTGTCCTTACGCAGAAGAAGTACTCCTTGGAGTTGTTACAAAGAGCTGGCATGCTGAAGTGCAAACCGACCACCACACCCATGTCGTCTACCGACAAGATAACAACTGTTGATGGTGAGCTTTTGTCTCCTACGGATGCCACAGAGTACAGGAGCATTGTTGGTGGACTTCAGTACTTGACGATCACGAGACCAGATATCTCTTATGCTGTTAACAGGGTTTGTCAGTATCTTCAGGCTCCCAGAGATACTCATTGGGCTGTTGTTAAACGCATTCTTCGTTATGTTCAGTTCACCCTGACATTTGGTATGCATATTCGGCCGACTTCCTCTCGGGTCCTTTCGGCCTTCTCTGATGCAGATTGGGCTGGTAGCCCAGATGACAGGCGATCCACGGGGGGTTATGCAGTATTCTTTGGCTCTAATTTGATCGCCTGGAGTGCTCGGAAACAGGCTACTGTGTCACGTAGCAGTACTGAAGCTGAGTACAAGGCTGTGGCTAATGCTACTGCAGAGATTATTTGGGTGCAGTCTTTGCTTCAGGAGTTGGGTTTGTCTCAACCACAGCCTCCTATTCTTTGGTGTGATAACATCGGTGCTACATACCTTTCTGCAAATCCAGTATTTCATGCCCGAATGAAACACATTGAAGTTGACTATCACTTTGTACGGGAACGTGTATCACAGAAGCAACTTCAGATCAAGTTTATCTCATCTAAGGATCAACTTGCAGACATCTTCACTAAGCCTTTACCGCTGCCACAGTTTGAGGCTTGTAGGCGCAATCTTACCCTTCTCAGTTCTTTAGAAAGTGGCTAAGATTGAGGGAGGGTGTTAGACTATGTATAGCTTCTGTACCTATGTACGTATATGGTACATATTGTAACACAACCATTATATATAATGAGATAAGCCATCCCTAGAGGGTTGTGCTGGTTCCCCAAAACTTATTGTCTTACAGGTGCAAACATATTTAGTTCAATCCCTCTGATGGTAAGGTATTTAAAAATTCTTAGCATATAAAATTCAGAAAAACAAACGATACACCACCATATGATAACAAATAAGGGACAATCAAGTTCTTACTGAGTTAATACACTCACAACAACTGATGCCACTTGTAAGGGAAAGTTGGCGGTGGCAGAATAATTCATCCTAACTCTAATCCTGCATGGTACATGTAAAGTAACCAGATGTGACATCAAATTATGAACTGAAAATAATAAATGTAACCTGGGACCAAACCTTCTGCTATTTTCTTCTTGATGGTTACAGAAATTCAAAAGTGCGAGGTTGGACGTCTTGTGATGTTGCTTTTCTTTTGGGAAGATGTGTCCATTTATAAACAACGATGTACCTATATTTGGCGAAGACTAATTAAATAAATCTTCCACTAAAAAAATGAATAAATCGGATTCTCCACTTCATGAAAAGTTTGTGAAGGGAATTAAGAATAAATGTATGGATATAAATACCTTCAGAAATTAACTTTTTAACTAATCATTAATATGATTAGGGTGTGTTCTTTGTGATGCCTTTTGACAAGGATTGTGGGTGGAGCTGACCAGGTCGGCGCTGCACGGATGCTTGACCGCTGTAGGATTGAGCGCAGGATGCAGCATTGGTGCTTTGGCCTTGTGCTGCCTTACTGTCACCTAGGTTATAGAGAGCTGAAGCATCGACGCAAACATGTGCCACTTTGTGCGAAATCAGACGATTTTGTGGCTACGAACGTGTAATCTTGCACCAATTATAGCCTGACAGGCATCCAGGTCTGCGGTTTTGACCCTCTTTCTCAAATTAGCCTAGCAGGCCTTCAGTCCCACCGAGCTGAGACCTATTGTAGAGAATGATTTGGTGCATCGATAATAATTGATCGTGCACTAGGCACATATATATAGGTACAAGGGGTGCGACTGATATCTTGTCTCCTAAGATACACGTACATACAGAGGGAGACAGATACTACAGGTACTGCATACAGGACCCAGACCTATGTACATGTACACATGTTCAACACCCCCCCCCCCCCCCCCCCCCCGTAGTCGAAGCGTCGCCGGAGATGCAAAGACTGGACCGAAAGCCCTCGAAAGTCGAGGTAGGTAGTCCCTTTGTCATCACATCGGCGAACTACTGATCGGTGGGCACATGTAGAACACGAACACGACCGAGTGCGACCTGCTCCCGGACGAAGTGGATGTCGAGCTCGATGTGCTTCGTCCGTCGGTCATGGACAGGGTTGGCAGCAAGGTACACCGCGGAGACGTTATCACAGAAGACGAGCGTCGCCTTGGTGACCTCACAGAGCAACTCCTGAAGTAGTTGTCGTAGCCATGAACACTCCGCGACGGCGTTGGCCACAGCCCGATACACAGCCTCGACGCTCGAGCGTGATACCGTGGGTTGTCGTTTAGACGACCACGAGATCAGAGAGGGCCCGAGGTAGACACAGTAGCCGGAAGTGGAGCGTCGAGTGTCGGGACACCCAGCCCAGTCGGCGTCGGAGTAGGCGACAAGGCTGGTGTCCGGTGAGGCCGTCAGGGTGAGACCCATGGCTGTGGTGCCACGTATGTACCGAAGTATACGTTTCACGAGAGCCTAATGAGTGTCACGCGGAGCGTGCATGTGGAGGCACACCTGTTGGACAGCATACTGAATGTCCGGACGCCTCAGTGTGAGATACTGAAGCGCACCAATGATAGAGCAGTAGAAGGGAGCGTCGGACGCCGGAGAGCCCTCGACGGCGGACACCTTAGCCTTCGTATCGACAGGCGTGGAAGCAGGCTTGCAGTTAAGCATGCCCGCTCGCTCCAGAAGCTCATAGGCGTACTTCTGCTGGTGCAGAAAGAAGCTAGTAGCCTGGTGCACGACCTCGATGCCGAGGAAGTAGTGGAGAGCCCCCAAGTCCTTGAGGGCGAACTCAGTGCCGAGGCGAGCTGTGATCTGCTAAAGAAGCGCGGGAGAGGACGCAGTCAGGATGATGTCGTCGACGTACAGTAGGAGGTACGCGGTGGCGGGGCCCTTGTGGTAGACAAACAGGGAGGCATCGGACCGTGTGGACCGGAACCCCTGTTGTTGGAGGAAGGCCGCGATCCGCTGGTACCAGGCCCGAGGCGCCTGCTTCAACCCGTATAGGGAGCGGGAGGGCAAGCACACGTGGTCCGGATAGGCGGCGTCGACGAAACCAGTCGGCTGCTGACAGAACACCTACTGTCGAGATGGCCATGCAAGAAAGCATTAGACACATCGAGCTGGTGGATAGGCCAAGCGCGGGAAACAGCAAGCTGGAGAACAACGCGAATCGTGCCCGGTTTGACAACCAGAGCGAAGGTGTCGGTGAAGTCCACGCCGGCGCGCTGGCGAAAGCCGCGCACCAGCCAACGCGCCTTGTAGCGCTCGAGAGAACCGTCGGGGCGAGTCTTGTGGCGGAAAACCCACTTGCCAGTGACGATATTGACACGTGGTGGCCGCGGGACAAGCTGCCACGTATGGTTGCGCTGCAGGGCGTCAAACTCCTCAAGCATCGCAGCTAGCCAGTTCGGATCCCGAAGGGCTGCACGGGCGGAAGTGGGGAGCGGGGATGGTGTCGAGGTAGAAGCCGCGCACGCATACTCGTCCGATGGGTAGCGCGTACTGGGACACAGCATCCCGGTCCGAGCCCGAGTGACCACACCGGTGAGGGGTGCAGCCACGGTGGCGGGGGCCACGGCGGGGGCCGCAGCGACGGGGGCCACGAGGGGGGCCGAGGCGGGAGCCACGTCAGGGGCGGCCGTGGGAGCCGCAGTGGTGCCGGCCGAGGGGGCCGCGGCGAGAGGGGCCGCGACGGGGGCCGCGGCGACAGTGGCCGCGGTGGGGGCCGCGGCGGGGGCGGCCGAGGAGGCCGCTGCGTCGAAGGCCGCGACAGGAGCCGCAGCACCAGGGGCCGCTGGCGCGGGGAGCGCGGGCAGTGCCGGACCCGGGGCGCGGCTGGGCGGTCCGCCAGAGGTGGGGGCAGGGACGAACCGCGCCGCAGAAGACTCCGAAGGTGATGGTACCTGCTGAAATGGGAACACAAGCTCATCAAAGTACACATGCCGCAAAGTGAAGATGCGGTGGCTGACTGGATCATAGCACCGGTAACCTTTGGTGTTGGGAGGGTAGACAAGAAAGATGCAAGGAAGGGACCGGGGCGCGAGTTTATGAGGAGCAGTGGACGCGGTGCTAGGGTAACAGAGACACCCGAAAACGCGAAGACCATCATAAGACGGAACCACACCAAAGAGGAGCTGGTGAGGGGTGTAGTTCCAGCGGGAACGACAAGGGCGAATGTTAATGAGTAGGCTAGCGGTCGCGAGTGCATCCGGCCAGAACCGAGGAGGCACGTAGGAGTGGAAGAGCAACGTGCGGACACAGTCATTCAGCGTGCGAAGAACTCGCTCGGCGCGACCATTCTGCTGAGACGTGTAGGGGCAGGTGAGGCGAAAGATGGTGCCGTGGGACTCAAGTAAATTGCGGACGGCGACGTTGTCAAACTCCTTGCCATTGTCAGTTTGCAAGGCGAGAATGGGACGACCGAACTGTGTGGTGACATATGAATAAAAAGTGGTGAGTGTGGCAAGAGTGTCGGACTTGCGACGGAGAGGGAAGGTCCACACATAATGAGTAAAATCATCCAATATCACCAGATAGTATAAATAGCCCGTGTTGCTAGCAACCGGGGACGTCCAAACGTCACTATGCAATAACTAAAACGGAAAGGTGGAAACGTTTATAGACTCGCTAAAGGGAAGACGAACGTGCTTGCCAAGACGGCAAGCCTCACAAGTGTGGTCATCGACCTTATTACATGAGAAGGAAAAACTCTGAAGAATCTGACGCATAACGGTGGAGTTGAGATGACCAAGACGGGCATGCTAAAGATCGACACTGGTGGCGAAGGCGGTGGGGCGACGGGTGGTGGTGGCGCCGGAGGGATGCACTGGGTAAAGCTCGTCCGGGCTATCACATCGGTGGAGCACCATCCGTGTACGGGGGTCCTTCACAGAAAAACCGATATCGTCAAATTCAATAGTTATAGGATTCTCACGAGCAAGGCGACGAATGGAAACGAGATTAGTGACTAAGTTAGGAGACACAAGAACATTAGACATATGCACAGGAGTGGAAGTAGAAGGAAACAACATATGACCAACATGAGTAATGGGTAGAGAGGAACCGTTACCAACAGTGATACGGGTGGGAGTATGAACAGGAGTGGCAGACGTAAGGTTACCGGGATGAGCAGTCATGTGAGCAGTGGCGCCCGAGTCCATGTACCAGTCACCACCGCCACCATAGGAGCTCGATGATGGGGCGGAGTGCAGGGCGGCGAGCAAGGCCGGGTCCCACGGAGGTGGCACCTAAGGAGGGTAGGACCCTCCGTGGGCCGGCGCGGGAGCAGCCCTGAAGGCCGGAGCGGTGGCGGCGCCGTAGGTGGGCGCGGCCCCGTAAGCGGGCGCGGCGGCGACGCCATGAGCCGTCGTGGACCCGTAGGCGGGTGCTGGCGGGAGGGCGGCACCATAGCCGCTGTAAGGAGCGGCGGTTGGCGCGGCGAAGAGGGCCTGGTGACCCGCCGGGCGGGACCCAAGGATGCCCGGAGCCGGAGCCCGAGGGACCGGCATGGAGTACACGTGGACGACGCCTGTCCACGGGTTGGTGCCGTACGTCCATGGAGGAGTCACCTGCTGCTGCTGCTGACGCCCCCACCCCCGGCGCCTGTTGCTGCTTGCGGACGCCCCCGCGCCTGTTGCTGCTTGCGGCCGCCCACGCGGCGGTTGCTGCGGCGCCCGCCACCCTGCTGCTGAGGGGCAGCGGGAGGGGCGGGAGGCGCAGGCGGGAGGGGGAAGTACCCCGGAGGCGCGGGGGCGGCGGCTACTGGCGCGGCGCGGGTGGGGCAGCCGATGGAGGGGCACCGCATGAGGTGCCGGCGGCGAGGCGCGTGGTGCTGCACGCGCTTCTTGACTCCCTTCATCCAGC
Source organism: Triticum aestivum (assembly GCF_018294505.1). Classification (NCBI taxonomy): domain Eukaryota; kingdom Viridiplantae; phylum Streptophyta; class Magnoliopsida; order Poales; family Poaceae; genus Triticum; species Triticum aestivum. The sequence continues at coordinate 56,385,340 of NC_057795.1, forward strand.
GCTCCTCCAACCTCAAGTACGCCACAAACTTGGGGAAGGAGGGCTCCGGCATCAAGGTGAGGTTGGAGGCGGCGTTGCCGAAGTCCTCGTTGAGGCCGGCAGTGAGCGTGCTGAGGAGGAGGTCATCGTACACCTTGGCTCCAATGTCACGGAGCTCGTCCGCCAACGTCTTCAGGCGGCGGCAGTAGTCATCAATGGAATGTTCATCCTGGTGACAGTCAAAAAATTCCTGCTGCAAAAAAACGCAGCGCTAAAGCTTGTTGTCGGTGAAGAGGCCGTTCAGCTTGACCCACAGGGCCCGGGCGTCGTCGCCGGCGCTCACGACCGTGTGGAACAAGTCCTTGGAGCTGGTGGTGAAGAACCACCGGATGATCGTGGCGTCGATCGCGGTCCACTCGGCGTCATTCACCATGGTGCGGGAGTCCACGGTGCCATCCACGTGGTCCACGAGATTGTTCTCTCGGAAGAGCAGCGTGAAGTACGTCTTCCACGCGAAGTACGTGGAGTTGGAGGCGTCGAGGATGACGGGGACGCGTGCGTGGACGTTGATGTCGCGGATCTCGGCGGGGTCGACGGCGAAGGGGTTGGAGTAGGTGGAGGTGTTGGACGACATGGCGGCGAGGTGGTGGGGAGGCGGCGGCGGCGCGGCTGCAGAGGAGCGGCGCGGCGGCGGGAGGCAGGCGGCGTGGCCGGGTGAGGCGGCGCAGCGAGGGGAGGAGGCGCGCGGAGGAGGGAGGGCGCGCGGGGAGGAGAGACGGGGGCGGCGGCTTGGGGCAGCGGCGGGAGATCGCGGCGGCGGCGGCCCGAGGCGGCGGCTAGGGTTAGCGGAAGCGGGAAGATCGACTTGCGATAGATACCATGTAGAGAATAATTTGGTGCATCGATAGTAATTGATCGTGCACTAGGCACATATTATATAGGTACAAGGGGTGTGACCGGTATCTTGTCTCCTAAGATACACATACATATAGAGGGAGACACATACTACAGGTACTGCATACAGGACCCGGACCTACGTACATGTACACATATTCAACATCTACCTTGCCTACCAGCGAGGCAGCGATCAGACCTGCTGCCCACTATCACAGCCTACAGGGTCGTGTTTTTCTCTCAAAATTTTATACATGATGCACTGTCATTGCTACTATCTGCTGCACACACTCTATAGAGATGGTAATCCGTACTAAATTTTATTCTGACCCTGATGCTTGTGCATCCCGGTAACTTCACGTAACTCCTCCCCTGGCGACCAATCTGTTGTTGGTTGATGTTTACCAAGAGAATCAGCAACGATGTCAATCGGCAAAGTAACTAAAAGAAACAGGAAGGTGAGCTTAATTTTGAATCCATGAAAACAAAAAAGAAACGCCAAATCGGCATCCTACCAATTTCCACACGGGCGATGCAAGAAGATGGCACCATGGGTGACTTCTCTAGGCAGAGCGTGGCCGCTCTACCATGATCTGCAACTGGCGCGACGTGGCGGTAGTTCGACCTAGCGGCAAGGCGCAGGCGGGCGATAGAAGGAGGTGAGGGCAGAGGCGCGGTTCACCGTGATGCAGTCGGGCGCTTGAGCAGACAAAGATGGGAGAGATATGGATGGATGGATCGGGAGAGGTGCAGAGATAGGGAATTAAGGAGGTGAACCCGATGGCCACATGCGGTCCATGGTGCGATTTTATGTTTGAGATTAAACCACGCCCGTGGAAGTAGGAAACTGTTTAGACTGGCTCATCCCTCGGTTACGCAAGCGTAAGAGAATCACATCGAAAAATCCATTGATTTTTTTCCTTGGCGTGGAAGTAGGAAAGTGGAGCCAACGCTCTTGGGCTACCCCAATACCCCGTGGGTAATCAAAAACGATTACAGGATTTCATTTATGGTGGCTTGGTGGATTATGAGCGTAGAAAAAAATGACATGCATGTAAGATCAAAAGGATTAGCAAATGGAGGGTTAGTGCTGATGTGTCCGTAGAAGAATGTTTGCTGATGTGGATAGGCTGCATGCTTAGTTAAATAGGTTAGTGAGAATGAACTATTATTATAGTATTATAGATATGGTAATTACTAAACCATCATTGGATGAATGGTGTGTCCTATCCCTAACCGGACGCTGCTTCGGTACCTTAACTGCAGGTGCATCTGGGTCCCTGACATGTGGGCCAGCCACCTGTTGGGCCCACATGCCACATACCCAAATGCACCTGCGGTTACGGTACTAAAGCTCAGTCCCCCTGAACCATTGTCTCGTACGGATGCCTATGTCTGTACGTTCTCTCTCTCACACATAATTGTAGCTGATACCTCTTTGAAACGTTATTCAGATGTATTAATAGTCATTTTATCACTGAAAAAATTACACAGTTCGATTACAATCACTTTTACTGTCTACTACAGTCACGGTTAAGAGAAGACTAGGACTAATTTGTAGATGTACACAAAAACCTGGCAGTGCACTAAAAAAATACTCTTTTCTCTCTCTGTGTGTAAAATAATATAAAGCCTTTTAGATCACTACTTCAGGGAGTACATAAATAACTGCACGCTTGTGGCCGTAAAGCCTGGCGGCTATCTGTTGCATGCACTATCTGAAAAATCGATTGGAACAACAACAGAGAGCAGGCACCCTTTGCCAAAAGGAAATCCAAAGATTATGCATGCTAGCATGGATCTATCGAACCATGGTCAAAAGCAGTCAAAGACGTGAAACATTATGCTAGCATGCAGCCTCCTTCCTACGTACGTTAAACGCCTTCCTTAGTCTAAATCTCTCCATTAGAGTACAAAAACTTATGCAGCATTGAATCAGGAAAAAGGGCTAGGATTATCAGCCCTCTTCCATCCGTAAATACAGGAGGGAGCCTGGCAGAGTCGTCCAGGAACCAGGATTATTTGCTACCACGAGAAGCAAGCTGAGTCAAGCAACTTTCTTATGTTTTTGTGTGTTGCTAAAAAGCAACTTTTTTATGTGTGTCCCACAAGCCAGAAGCCATTCCAAGATGGATCATGGAAGTGAGCAAAGGGCACTGACGTGTGCGCACTTCGGCACTTGTAACGGGCGTACAGCTGGTACTTACGTACGTGCTGTTTCTCAGCTGCCGCTCGTGCCTGACACGCTAAACTGTTTGGGGCCATATTCCATGTGTGTACGCAGCCGTGCAACAGCGCAAGTAACCGCGTGACAACTCATAACTCCTAACTAGCTAGAGTTGGACACTGGTCTCAGTCTCTTAGACGCATCTGATCCTTTGCTGCTTAGTGGCAGCTATAACTTATTAGCCGCTACAGGGTACGGCTAAGCTGGCCATACGTAGGATAGTTAACTTGAAGTGTACTACAATTTCCCTAATAATTCCACGCATTATGGAGGGAATTGCGAGAGGAAAAGTGTACCGACAGAGGGAGCTTTGTGTCATGCATGCTGATGATTATCTTGTCCTTTGTTAATGCGGTCCCATGGCCGGGTTGGGATTATCCATGCATTAGTTTTTTATTTTCGTTCTGATGATTGATCAGGAATAGTTTGTGTGTGCCAATTGAGTCACACGCGATAAGGCATGTGCGCCTTTTCTTGCCTCCGAGCTTCCTTTCCTAGCACTATATAAACCCTTCTGAGGTCCAGCTCCATTCAAGCTCTCAAGCAACAGCCTCGAGTAGTAAGCTGGCAATTCTTCTCTTCCCATTCAACCATCTATAAGCCCAACTATTACCCTAGCTAGCTTGGTAGAACCATCTCATTGCTCTCCTCATCAACCCGACCTTCTCAAATTCATAGCTAGTTAAGGTTTTGCAATGGGTGGCCTCTCTGCTCAGCACCCGTGGGCCTTTACCTTCGGCCTCTTAGGTATACTATATATCGTTGTCTACCTCAATATATAGATGCTTCCAAAATTAATTTGTTTCCATATTTTTAATCTCATTGCCCATTATTTTATTTTACTCATCTTTGTTCAATATGGTTTGCCAAAATTAGCCAGTGGATTCTTGTGTCAACATACCCATGGGGCGTTACCTGCTTGTGGTAGTATTCTGAGCATCCAAGATAGTTAGTGCGGGTTGCATGCCAAAAGTAAAAGATTTCTCCTGTTCCGACGTAGTGATCCTTCCTCTTTTGTCACCGTAGACATATTGTTGCAGGCCCCCCGCCGTTAATTTCTGTTGTGTAAACTAAAAGCGGTATATATACATCAAGTATAGTTCATTCGTCATTGGAGGAATGCGTGGTGACGGAAAACAAAAAGGGAGAAAAAGGAAAGAAAGATGCAAACTAAAGGGCTCCAATACATATAGAGTAGCTTTTCTTATGGTGTAGCGTGTGTGACATCTCACCAGCTAGCTAGCCATTACTGAAAGCTGGCTAACTGGGGATTGAAAGCTTGCGCAACATCCATATCTCCTTGTTCTCGCTGGATAACTGTCGTATGTAATGCAACGTACTAACGTGCCACTTTGCTTCCCTGCAGGCAACGTCATCTCCTTCATGACCTACCTGGCCCCACTGTAAGCCTCCTACGTGTTTCTCTCTCTAGCTTTGCTTTTGCTTGTTGGTCTCTCATCTGACTGCGTGCAAACCAATGGCATGTAGGCCGACGTTCTACCGGATCTACAAGAACAAGTCGACACAGGGCTTCCAGTCGGTCCCGTACGTGGTGGCGCTCTTCAGCGCCATGCTGTGGATCTACTACGCGCTGCTCAAGTCCGACGAGTACCTCCTCATCACCATCAACTCCGCCGGCTGCGTCATCGAGACCATCTACATCGTCCTTTACCTCGCCTACGCGCACAAGCAGGCCAGGATCTTCACGGCCAAGATCCTCCTCCTCCTCAACGTGGGCGTCTTCGGCCTCATCCTCCTCCTCACCCTGCTTCTCACGGCGGGTGAGAGGCGCATCGTCATGCTTGGGTGGGTCTGCGTTGGCTTCTCCGTCAGCGTCTTCGTCGCGCCCCTCAGCGTCATCGTGAGCACCCCAACTCCCGCGTGTGTCTGCATTTATCTTGATTTATAATCCATCTCTCTCTTAGCTGCTTGCATAATATGCAGCGTCTTGTGGTGCGCACCCGGAGCGTGGAGTTCATGCCCTTCTCCCTCTCCCTCTTCCTCACCGCCAGCGCCGTCGTCTGGTTCCTCTACGGCCTCCTCATCAAGGACAAATACGTCGCCGTAAGCAACACAAACAAAACAGATTTTCACTCTACTTTCGACGCTAGCTGTTCTTTTGATTTGATCCGTTGGTGTTGATTTGGATGCAGCTCCCCAACATTCTTGGGTTCGCCTTCGGGGTGATCCAGATGGGGCTCTACGCCCTCTATCGCAAGGCCACGCCCAGACCGGCGCCCAAGGAGGTGGACGCCCCCGTGTCCGATGATGGTGCCGTCAAGGCGCCCGAGCACGTCGTCAACATCGCAAAGCTCGGACAGGCGGTCGAGCTGCCCCCCGTGAAGGAGGGGGCGGCCAAGAAGAGCGGCGTGGCGTCAGCCAGCGACGACACCAAGGGGAGCCTCGAGAAGCTTGACAAGGCAATCCATGTCGAGCAAGTCTAGGCATGCATGCGTTCACGACACGGATGTATATATGTCGTGCATCCAAATAAGCCATGGCCGGGATCGAGCAAACAAGCTATGGAGAATGCATGCATGCATGGGGCCTTGTAAATTGTAATTTCTACTCTCGATGCTCCATTCGAATTCAAGTGTTGATTCGTAGTAGCTCGTTGTAAAAGGGTTCTCATTTTATTCTAGTCGTATTCATTAGTGTATCCATCGATCACTTAGATCTAACGGTCTTATTATAAAGAACCAGCAAGGGTGAGCGCGACTAGATGTAAATTATAATATATATTTTTCTATAAAGTACTATTTCTCTTGAAGATATTTATTCAGGTCAGGTGGTCAACAACAATTCAAAATATAACCAAAATATAGCCATTGTGGAAACATGATTGCCCTTAGGAAGTCTATATGGGATTGTTGATAAGGACAACCGTGACATTATTATTTCGTGGAAGCACTTGGTGCGTGAAATTGATGATTCCGGATCTAACTAGTAGGGTGTTGTGATGGCATCCCTCATTGTCGAGTTTGTAGGTGTGGCGTGGTGGCTTCGAGTTGTTTGATGTATGTTTTTGCCAGAACCTTATTGAATAATTTAACAAAGATGACTGTGTGCATCTTTTGATGCACAAATCGGGGATTTCAAGCTCTTTTTCGAAAGAGAAAACCTTGGTGCATCAAGTTGATCATGGGCTTTGGGGCCTAGAGCGAGACCAATGTGTCGGTGCTACAAAATAGGAAAGTAAATTGAGTATAAAAAAATTGTTCAATATACTCTTTTCATTGCACATACTTTAGGGACCCACTAGCATCCTTTTTTTTTGTCCGTGCATTTTCCCCACCGAAACATCCTGCTGCTCTTGTTTTTAGCTATGCCATTGCCCCTATAGCGGTGAAGATTCCTGTAGACTCAGTGCTTCAATAACAATCGATGGTAATACTTTTGACTTAGCAAAGCATGAGCAATGTTGGTCGACATTGGGTGCTAAGGTTTCTTAGCACACACTCATACTTATGCTAGATATTGGGGAATGTGGTGCTAAGATAAAAGATGATAGACTCGGTTTTAGTTGAAGCACCACGTCTAAAGGCATCTTTGATCCCTAATGGGGCCAATCTCATAGCCAAAATACAAGAAGAGAGGTATGAAAAGTGCATAGTACACGCAGCCGTCCAAGGTTGATCCATGGAATTTGCTTGGGTGTCTCACCCGGGGTATTTTCCCTTGCATGTACTCCACACGTCTACAACCACATGGAGGACGACGTACCCGCCACTCTCAAAGTTGAATTGCTTCGAAAGTTTCTCAAAACATATTACGTGTGTAGAGGTTGTAGATCTAGTTAGACGCATAGTTGGGTATAAGTTGTGGTGTGCGTGTGTGAGTGTGGTGTGTCTGTTTGCACTTCATCAGATTCTACAATTGTGTCCACATGTTTTGACTATTTCGCTTGCCCATATATAGCAATGTCACTATCAATAATTATCATTGTGGTAAATTATTTGGGTTGCAGAGTGGTGTCACCTAATGGATTTAATTCCGCTCATATTAATTATAGCTAGTGGCGGGACTTGTCATTAGTTTTCCTTGATTATGCAAGTGCCGTTTTATATTTTCTTTGAAATCTTCTTACATATATCCTCTTTAACTTGCTGCCAACATAGCTTGTTTTTTCTTGGCCATGTTTTGCTACTACAAATCGTTTAGCGTACTGAAATGGCTTTTTGCATTATTGACATGATTCATTACTTCTAAAAAGTATTGTTACAACCATAAAATCATTTATTTTTGTAGTTAGTGGTAAAAACATTATTTTTCTAGCTTTGTACAAACATGGCTAGAACACAAACTCATCACAAAAGATTTTCTATTCTCTTATGAACGTCATGCAGGTCTTGTGCTGTGTGTGGTTTATATATGCTCTTGGATTCTTCATACTCTATCACTTCTCTGTAAATCTTGTCATTGTCTTCCTTAATTCTTACCCAACGGACCACTATTCAGGATATGATTGTCAAAATAAAAAACCTGAAGCTGTGAGTTTAAATGGCAACCAAATTTTTTTGACCTGGTATATGTTTGTTGTTCAAATGAAGTCAAATATTTTTGAGCTTGTGAACACATTTACCATGGATTTTTTTACATGATTTATCATGGACTTTTTTTACATGGTGCACCGGTTGCCTCAAACCCTGCTCGCCTCAAACCAGTTTGGATGGAATCCAGCTGTAGTTTGTACTCCTGTAGGTCTTCGGCTTGCCCATATATAGCAATGTCACTATCAATAATTATCATTGTGGTAAATTATTTGGGTTGCAGAGTGGTGTCACCTAATGGATTTAATTCTGCTCATATTAATTATAGCTAGTGGCAGGACTTGTCATTAGTTTTCCTTGATTATGCTAGTACTGTTTTATAGTTTCTTTGAAATCTTCTTACATATATCCTCTTTAACTTGCTACCAACATAGCTTGTTTTTTTGTGGCCATGTTTTGCTACTACAAATTGTTTAGCGTATTGAAATGCCTTTTTTGAATTATTGACATGATTCGTTACTTCTAAAAAGTATTGCTATAACCATAACATCATTTATTTTGGACACCGATAAGTACCGACCATTCGGTCTGGGAGAACCCCAGACCGAACGACTCCTTCGTCACGGGAAAGCCAATCGACCGAACGGTGTCGTTCGAGACGACAAGCATCCAGCCCGAACACCGTCACCCCAAGCCTTTTTCTGTGTTGAAAAAAGTAAGAAAAATAAAGCCCAATTTGTCCAAAAGCTATTATGACTAAGAAAGCCCACTTTTGGGTATGAATAATAAAGGTCATATTTGCCATGATATATATAAAATAAAGAACAAGATACTACAAGAAAATCACTATGGGTTGAAGCCAAAAAAATTGCAATCATCTTTATAAGAAATTTTTGCCATGCTCAAAAAAGATCTTTTTATGCAAAATGGCTACCATGATGGCAAAAAATGTGGATTAAAAATCTGTATGCTATTTTCACTATATAAATAAAGAGACAAAAAGTGGATTGAAACTTGCCATCATCTGGAGCAGAAAAAATGCGCCATCTTTTGTGTAGTGGTGATTGCCATGTTTTGTAAAGTAAATGTACCATAGTCTATAGAAGCCAAAATTACCATGAACGTTGGAAAAGTCAAAATCTGCCATGGATGTAAAGTATTTTTGCCATGGCAAATATAGAACTCAAACTTTCCATGCTCCATTAGAAAGTAAATGTGTCATGAGTGACAAAAAGTAAATTTGCCATGTATGTTAAATAAAAATTGGCATGGCAATAAAAAGTTCATTTTGCCATGGCAATAAAAAGGTTAATTTTGCCATGGAAAAATTTCCATGTATGTTCAAGTAAATTTGCCATGTACTTACGAGTAAAAGTCATCATGGCAATTAAGGTAAAATTTTGCCATGGCAAAAGCTAAAAGTAAATTTTTTGACATGTAAAAAAAGAATAAAATTTGCCATGTATGTTCAAGTAAATATGCCATGTACTTACAAGTAAATTTTCCATGGCAATTAAGGTAAAAATTTGCCATGGCAACTTAAACATAAATTTTTTTGACATGGCAAAAAAGAGTAAATTTTGCCATATATGTAATACTCCATGGCAATGAAGCTTAAATTTTGCCTTGGAAAAAGAAAGTAAAATTTGACATGGCAAAGTAGAAAGTTAAATTTGCCTCCATGAATTTTACTTAGTTTTAGCATGGCAAATAAAAGATAATATTTTCCATGACAAAAATAAAGGTAAATTTGACATGGCAAAAATGAGTAAATAATCGCATGGCAAATAAAAGAAAAAATGTGCCATGTATGTGCAAAGTAAATTTTCCATGGAAAAATGAAAGGGAATTTTGCCATGTCATTATAAAGGAAAAATTGCCATGTTGTAAAAGAATAAGAAAAGATTTGCCATGCTCACAGCCAAAAAAATGCTGAAATTTGTCATGGCAATTTTTTAGATTGTGGACTTGGGTGAAAAAAATTGCCATCATAGAAAACAGAGGAGAATAAAAAAGTCTATATTTGCCATGGCAATTTACAGAAAAAAGTGCATATTTGCCATGTTTCTACACAGAACTGACCAAAAATGCCATGTTTTAGTGGGAGCTAGCTGAAAAAAGGATTTACAGATTAACTTGAGTGTAGTAACAACTTGGGGTAGGGGGTGGGGGGAAGAGAGAGAGATGGATTGACCTTTGGTGGGGAGACATGGTTAAACAATTTATTCTTGCTATCATGGCAAATTTGTTCCACAAACCATGACAAATGTAATTGTAGTTTAGATTATTTATTCAATCAGTCAAGCAAAAAAAAAGTTAGCTGGTGCTATTGTGCTTGTTATGATCACAAAGTGAATCGAGCTCATAAAAATAGACTCTGCAACTAACTGAACCGAACCAAACCAATCATCCCACATATTTGAATTGAGCTACATTTTTCTAGAACAAAGAAAACAGTCAACTAATTTGCCTTCATCGAGGAAGCCGTAGAGCTCCGATGCCGTTGCAAATCGCAAGCACCGTCACACTGACAAGGAAACCAGAATCCAACACAGGGGGCAATCAGGAGGCAGTCGAGGCCACCACGCTCGAACCGGGTGATGGCCTCATAGGGGCGGCGCTACCATGTGTAGTAATGAAAGTTGGCATGGCCAAAATCAATTTGAATTGCCATGTTGTGAAAACATAATTGTCTAAGTGAATTGCCATGAAACTTGCGCATTGCTTCAATATGGTCCCGCTACATGAAAATACATGGTCAATACAGTCCCTGGGTTGAAACAACAGTCCTAGCTCTTCATGCTGCATATGTATCTCGTATTTGTGTAGGTCACGCGGGCCGAGAAAAAAATGAAGCCACCAGAACAAAACATGGGCCGTGACGTCTGTACAGAGGGCCCATATGCTAGTTGGCCGAGAAAAAAGAGAAAAAAAGGAAAAGGCAAGGCCCCTGGGATTCGAGCCCTCAAACAGTGGCACATACCTGCTCCAGCAAGCTACCGAAACAAGCGCATGATATTGTATATAATGGGATGCATAATTTATTAGTATGTGCGTTCTTGTCTTCTAGAAAAGATCTTGAATTTATAAAATGTTCATGAGTTTTTTTCAAAACATTCATCGATTCAAAAAATGTTCTAGATTAAAACAATGTACGCAATTTCAAAAAATGCTCGTGGATTCAAAAAAATGTTCACGAATTTGTAAGAAAAATCCTGATTTAAAAAATATTCGCATTTTCAAAAATTCTTTATTTGGGAGCATGCAGGGGGGTACACATGTTATTATTCAGTAAACAAATGGATTTTTACTGCCTGAAAAATTCCAAAATTGTATGTATATGTACAGTATTTTCAAAATTATATAGTACTCATGAACATTTTAGAGATTCACGAATTTTTTAAAAAGATAAGAACGTGGAGTACATACTAATATGGTGTGCATCCCCTTATATACAAAATCATGCGCTTGTTCCTGTGGCTTGCTCGTGCAAGTATGTGCCACGGGTAAACCCTATTTAACGCTCGTTAGTGTCAGAACGACGTGCTTTCGCTGAGGCGAGTGTCCTATTGGGCCAGCCCACGTACGGGATTGGCGTTTGCTCTTTTTTTTCCCTAGTTATACAAGCATACCAGATCATGGGCCCCTCCTCCGGCCGGGGCCCTGGGTGGTCGTCCCTTCGGCCATACACCAGGGCCGGCCGTGTGGGCGTATCTCGAGGGATCCCGCCATCATCACGTAAAATCAATGACTCCAACTCTCGTGTTTCTACATTTATCTTGATTTATAATTCATCTCTCGATCTCTTAGCTGCTTGCATAAATATGCAGCGTCTTGTGGTGCGCACCCGGAGCGGGGAGTTCATGCCCTTCTCCCTCTCCCTCTCCCTTACCGCCAGCGCCGTTGTCTGGTTCTTCTACGGCCTCCTCATCAAGGACAAATACACCGCTGTAAGGAACACAAACAAAATCAATTTGCCACTCAACTTTCGACCCTAGCTGTTCTTTTGATTTGATCCGTTGGTGGTTATTTGCATGCAGCTGCCCGACATTCTTGGCTTCGCCTTCGGGGTGATCCAAATGGGGCTCTACGCCCTCTACCGCAACGCCACGCCCAGACCGGCGCCCAAGGAGGTGGACGCCCCCGTCTCCGACGATGGTGCCGTCAAGGCGCCCGAGCACGTCGTCAACGTCGCTAAGCTCGGCCCGGCGGCGGCCGCTGTCGAGCTGCCCCCGGTGAAGGAGGGGGCGGCCAAGAAGAGCGGCGTGGCCTCTGCCAGCGACGACATCAAGGGGACCCTTGAGAAGCTTGACAAGGCAATCCATGTCGAGCAAGTCTAGGCATGCATGTGTACATGATACTGATGTATATATGCCGTGCATCCAAATAAGCCATGGCCGGGATCGAGCAAACAAGCTATGGAGAATGCATGCATGCATGGGGCCTTGTAAATTGTAATTTCTACTCTCGATGCTCCATTCGATTTCAAGTGTTGATTCGTAGTAGCTCGTTGTAAAAGGGTTCTCATTTTATTCTAGTCGTATTCATTAGTGTATCCATCGATCACTTAGATGTAACGGTCTTATTATAAAGAACCATCAAGGGTGAGCGCGACTAGATGTAAATTATAATATATATTTTTTTATACGAAATATGTATGTAGCAACCGTGTGGCAGATTGCAAAATTTGGCAACCGATTGATCTACCTCTCGTCCGTCCATGAGCGTTCAAACTCCTACGCCAGAGGGCCGAGCCACAGCCCCGCGAGCACGCCGCCACCAGCTTCGTTCGGCCCGGTCGTTCCCTTTCACCCCTTCGAGCACCAGCGCCTCCTCAAGTCGCCACCATTGCCTGCTGCTCCGACGAGCAGCTCCTCCACGGCCAACATCCGCCGGAGCAGGAGCTCCATCACCATCTCCATGTGATTCGTATCTCCCCTGCAGCGCATCCACGGCCACGTCCTTCACACGTCTCGGCCATAGCAGCCGCTGCTACCGCTTCCCGAGCTTCGTCCCCACAGCCATAGGCTCCGGCTGGCGCCGACGTCAAGATAGGACACTTGCATCGATCTCCTCCATCTTTGAACAATAAGTTGTGTACTCAACTGAAATGGATTCGTAATGAAGAGATCTATAAAATTCATGTTGAAGTCGATGTGATTCGTAGCCTAAATCACCAAGTATAATGGGTAATTAGGAGTTCTTTTTTGTTTTCAGTTTTCAGATACATTTTTTTTTGAGAAATCTCGCCGACTTTATTGATTCGAAATGATGTTCATAGGTACAAGATTTGGGTCATAAGGGACACCCAACCAAACATGTCTACCTATGTCTAAATTACAAGCAAATTTGGCGAGATTGTGAGCCTCGAAATTATGATTTCTACACTCATGCACAAAACTGCAGGAAAAAAAACTAGAACTACGAGCTATTATTTCATGTATGATAGCTGCATGAGGACCCCTAGTCCCCAATTTGATGTCGTTGATGACCCCCTGGCAATCTGAGGCCACCGTGAGGCTCTGAATAGCGAGATTCTCGGCTAGTGATAGCGCTTCCCTGCAAGCATATGTTTCGAGAATCACTGGGTCCGTCATACCGCGGTAGACAATCGCCGACGATCCAAGGTAGATGCCATCGCTGTTGCGACATACAGCTGCAGCCACCCCTCCTCGTCCGCCTCTTACTATGGCTGCATCCACATTCAACTTCATCATGCCCTGTGCTGGAGGTAGCCACAAGTTCGGTTGTGCTTGGATAACTCTCGGCGTATCGACCATAGCCCGGCTCACTGTAATTTGGTTCAGTTCAGCTATGAAGGTGTTCACGAACCCAATAGTTTGCTGCGGGCTTTGAAAAATCCCCTCATAAACAGCCTTCCTTCTCGCAAACCACATTGCCCATAATGTAACAGCCATATTAGTGAAGCTCGTGTGGTCTAACAATTTAGATAGCTCGAACAGCCACACCTTGGCGCTAGAATCTTGAAGCTCAGACATCTTAGAGACGAGTTCATCGTCGGCCAAAGCCCACACACACTTTGACATGGAGCATGATAGCAAAGCGTGCCTCCATGAGTCTTCAGCACCACATAATGGGCATGCATTCTGAGTAGCCATATTTCGATGATGAAGTACATCCGTAGTAGGAAGCGAGTGACGAGCCAGCCTCCATAGGAAAACTTTAATCTTCGAGGGCACCGCAATTTTCCACAACTCAGTCCATGACTTCTCATCTGCCATACTTGATGTTCCACTTCTACCTTCCAACCAGTCCTCCCGCTGGAGTTTGGTTTTTGATAGAAATCTGTACGCAGAGCTGACAGTGAAGTTTCCTTTTTTCTCTGGGAACCACACCCAAAGGTCCTCGGTGTTGCGTGTACAAACATGAATTTTCAAGATTGCATCCGCATCAAAACGAATAAACACCGAACGAACCAAAGTCTCATTCCACGTACCAGTAGCCGGTGACAGAAGCTCTGCCACCATAGTCGGCGGGTTTTGCACAAGGGACGTGATCGGCCTTGGTATGGTTTCTTTTGGAATCCAGTTATCTGTCCAAATGTTCGTGGTCTGACCATTACCAATCAGTTGTATGACCCCTTGTTTCAGGACATCCCTCCCTTCAAGGATGGCGCGGCACACCTGGGATGGGCGAGAACCTAACTCAGCCTCCAAAATCGTACACGCTGGCAAATAGGCCGCCTTCAGAATTCTAGCACTCGGGGTCGAGGGTTCATGCAAAATCCTCCAGGCCTGCTTTGCTAACAGCGCAAGATTGAACAATTCCATGTCACGAAACCCTAAACCACCCAAGTGTTTAGGTCTTGTCATTACGTCCCAGGACACCCAAGCTGGTTTACGTTCTCCTTGCTTGCAACCCCACCAGAACTTCCGGATAATGGATTTGATATGATCACATAAGCCCCTTGGCAGCTTGAAGCAAGACATGGAATAAACAGGGATAGACTGAGCTACAGGTTTTATGAGGACTTCCTTGCCTCCTGCCGACAAACACTTGCTCCACTAGTGCAGAACCGGGCTTTAGTGCCGGTTCGTGACGGCCTTTAGTGCCGGTTGGCGAACCGGCACTAAAGAGTGGGGACTAAAGGCCCCCCCTTTAGTACCGGTTCGTCACGAACCGGCGCTAAAGTGCAAACACGTGGCACGAGCCAGGCCCGTGTGCGTGTAGGACATTAGTACCGGTTGGTAACACCAACCGGTACTAAATGTTTGGGTGTTTTTTAATTTTTTTAATTTTGTGTTTTCAATTTGGCTTTATTTTCCATTTAATTCTTTTTTGTTTGCTGGTATTTCACGATACTACAAATTGTACACGTTATGCATACATATTAAATAGATTTTCTCGTACGTAGAACCGCATATATATATATATATATATATATATATATATATATATATATATATATATATATATCATCGAATGTCTCACAGCCAACACCATTAACTATTCACACATATACACATGTATATACATATACAATTTCTACTACATGTTGCCTTGGTGCCTTCGGAGCACGATGACAAGTGGTTCATGGGGGCGGTAGCGGGTAATAGTATTCTCCTTTCGGATCTATGACCTGGTCGAGCAAAAATCCGGCTATTTCCTCTTGAAGTGCTTGTATGCGGTCCGATGGTAGGAGCTTATCCCGCACCGATCTGAACTGTTAAGAAGGAGATCAATATGCATGTGTGTTAGTTGTGTGACTAGATATCGATAATGGTGTGAATAGTGTTCTGACAAAAACGTACCCAGTCCTGTCTATCAGATCTGCTCCTTTCGCACGTCATCATGCGAATGTTCTCGCAAACGTAGTATGCACACAGATTATTCCCTTTCGCCTGCCTCAGGGCCTTTACGAGAATGGAATTGAATCAGATAATGATTAATCAAGCATAATAATTAATTAATGATATTGAAACAAGAATTAAAGAGATGGTAGCTAGCTAGTACTACTTAATTACTTACCTTGGGTCGATGCCAAAACAATTTTTTTGCCATTCTCCTGGAGTCACCGCGATGAACTTTGCCCATGCCCTGCCCGCCGGCAAAGAAAATTAATAAAGGGGTTATTAAATAGTTCATATCAGGAACTAATAGTTAATAATGATTGAAATTACCTGTTGACTATCCCCTTCACGATGGTGTAGTCTTTATCTTCTTTAGTTAGTGAGTCCAGTAATTCAACTTTTCCTTCCTCAACTTTAATGTCTATCAAGACCCAGTGCCAACTGCATACGCACACGTTTGCATGTCTTAATTAAGCGGGCATGTGCATAAAATTAATCAACTACCGTAAACCGTATACACTTAATTATTAACATCTAGCTAGCTAGTAAGCAAAAACAGAATTTGTAGTACAAGACAGTGTGACTCACGGGAAGTTGTAAGGAAGTAGTATATCTTCGAAGGTATTGAGGCGCTTCAAGAACTCTAGCATGCTTTCCTCTACAGCAGCTTTACAATGTTCAATCTCCCATATGTCCTGATTAATGGTATTTGGGTCAATGAACCCAACGCCATAGCGTCCAGCTTTTTTCATTTCATACATCTTCATCCTGCATATAATACCACAGAAAAAGAATATAGTGAGGATAATTACATGTAATGATTGATCAAAATTATCACTACATAACTAGCTTGAGACTTAAATTACAGAAAGAAATCACTTACAGACAATAGCAACTGACGATAGACTTGTCGAGTGCGTCTTGATTAAATAACTGAAATAGTTCTGGATACTCAATGGCCAGAGCTTTCTCATGGTAATAATGCTCATGCTTGACATTCACCATGAGGGACTCTCGATTGGAAATCTTGGTAATGTTCATGTACCATTGATGCAATTGATACATTCTCGTTGGGAGGTCCTTGACCTTGTCTGGATGGACCAAAGGTTTGCCCCGGACATATTGCCATGCTATTTCCGATTCTTTAAGCGTAGGCATGGGCTCGATTTCGAGGAGTTGTCCAACAGAGATATTGAGCATTTGAGCCTGCATTATATGATCCTCTGTTATTACCACATCGCCATGCTGGGGAACGCTAACGGTTTGCCCACAATAATATTTGGCGCGCGTACTACTCCTCTCATGTGTTGTTGGCACAACAAGCGGGGGGATCGCTTGCGCCGCCTGTTCTCCCAACTGGGGAACGGTTTTCCCGCATTTTTTGCCAGCTGCTTGTTGGCTCGAGCTTGAGCTCGCTTCCTTCTGTAGTCGTGCTCGATGTGCCTTCCTGATTTGGCGCTCATAGTCCGAGTCAACAGGCTTGGGAGCTGGTTCTCTAGCCATACGAATGAAGTGGTCAATTACTTTCTCAGGCACTTTCTCCTTTGGCGGCGGTGCCGGTTTCGGTCCAAAATGGGCGTCCACTTGGGCTTGCACTATGGCTGTGTTTTGCTCCTTAGTCATGTCGTAAGGCCTCTGAGGAAGAGGAGCGAGGCTTGGACCATATTTATATCGCTTGCCTTCGCCTGTACTTCCTGAACTACCTCGACTCGTACCGCTACGCACCAAAGCTGCGGGATGTCTCTTCTGCGATTGCTGAGACGGCGGAGACGGCTGACGTGGAGTTGGACCAGGAGAAGTGGCCTGACGATGTGCCGGACTTGAAGCAGGAGGTGTGGCCTGACACGGTGCCGGACTTGCAACCGGAGAAGTGGCATGACGCTGTGCCGGGCTTGAAACCGGAGGAGTCAGCTCACGCGTTCGGGGACTTGGAGGAGGTGGCGGACTTCGAGGAGGAGTCGTCTCACGCGTTCGTGGACTTGGAGGAGCGGGAGTCTGCTGACTCGGTGGCGGACTTCGAGGAGTCGGCAGACGACGCGGTGTCGGTGGACTTCGAAAGATTATGCAATCCTTTCTCCATAGGATGATACGATGTATGGCCTCTCCGAGTGTGCGCTCGTCTTCACCTCCAGGAATGTCAAGCGTTAGCCCCGAATATGGGTCCACCACTTCATCAACCATGACACGAGCATAGCCCTCTGGAATCGGGATGCAATGGTAGGTTGCTTCGGGGGTAACTGGAAAAGCAACGCCGTCCGCCACCTTCATGGATATGTTCTTCATTTTGGAGTGTAGCTCGCAGTTAGTGTTCTCTATGATGTCATCCACAGGGTATTTATCCAGCAGTGTGTCGCCCGGGGCAGAACCAACGCTGCTTCTCGGCATGGATGGGACGGTGCTATCCAATGCTGGACGATCATCCGCTTGCTGCTGCCGCTGCTGAGACCCCCTTTCCTGGCTAAGTGAGTCGATCTGCTGCTGCTGCTGCTGGAATTTGAGTGCCAGGTCCGCGTGCCTTGCTTCTAGGCCTTGAAGGCGTTCTGCGTCCTGCTTCCTCTGCTCCTCCTCCAGCTTCCTCTTCTTCTCCTCCTCCATCTTCTTTCTTGCACGGGACCTGTAGTCGTCATTCCAGTCCGAAAAGCCCTCATACCAGGGAATAACACCCATGCCTCGTGTTCTTCCCGGGTGTTCAGGATTTCCCAGGGCGCGCGTAAGCTCGTCGTTCTCTCTGTTGGGCGTGAACACCCCCGCTCGAGCTTCTTCTATTGCGTCAATTATCTTTTGTTCGGCTCCTTTTAGACTTGCCTTCTTCGAAACCATGCCTGTCTTCGGGTCCAACGCCCCCCATGCGCATAGAACCAAGTTCTGCACCTGGGGGGCCAGTGCCGGGTAACCGGAGTGACCCCTGCATCCTCCATCTCTTGCTCAGACTTATCCCACTTAGGCAATGCCACCGCGTAGCCACCTGGACCCAGCCTATGGAACTGCGTCTTTCTTGCGGCATTTGCCTTGTTTTTCATCGACCGTTCCTTAGATATTTCTGAATCCTTGAAGGTCACGAAATCGTCCCAATGTTCTCTTTGCTTCTCCAGTGTTCCCTTGAAATCTGGAGTCTTCCTTTCATTAGCGAGGTAGTTGGCCCATACAGTTTTCTTGTGGGTGTTGAATGCAATTGCCATCTTCTTAAGAGCAGCGGCCTTGACTTTGTCCACATCTGCTTTAGTGAAATGATCTGGTAGGGTGAAATGTTCCATCAGAGATTTCACCAGGTCTTCTTTGGCTCTGCCATCGACCCAAGTAACACCTGGACGTTTAGTCTTTGGCTCTTTCCATTCTTGAATGGAGATCGGGAGTTTGTCCTTCACAAGAACTCCGCACTGACGAGTCCACTTGTTCGCAATGTTCTTAGGCGTGAGGGGTTCGCCACTAGGTTTGATGGATTCGATGTGGTACTTTACACCATCCTTCAACAATCTGCCCGGGCCTCGCTTTGTCTTGCTGTCTGTAGAAGCAGATTTGCTCGATCCGGAGGGCTGAAAGAAGAAAGATCGATTCGTTAATATATCTTCAATAAAAAAACATGTGATGATCACCATGATGCATGCTTATATAAATATACCTCGCCGGTAGTGTTTGTTATTTGAAGATCAGCATTGTCTGTGTCATCACAAACATTGTCTGTGTCATAATCATAATCATAGTTCATGACTTCATCAGCCCGGTCGTCGAGATCGAATATCTTTTCATCACCCTCTCCGGTATTGTTAAGATATTGGGAGCCGTCATCTGCTTCATTCAGATCATCTAGCCTGTGAGGGCTGCGTATGATGTCGAACAATTCCTCTTCTCTCTCTCTGCCGGTATTGTCCGCCATAGCTTTTACTTTACTAATAATACAGAAGAAATATAAAACAATTTAGTATTCAAATTACAATGCATGGATGCAATTAATCAATAAGGAAAATCTGAATCTCGAATACATCCTCTCGAATATATAATCTCGAATACATCATCGTCTTAATATATATAATCTCGAATACATCGTCTCGAATACTATATATCGAATACATCACTGGCTAGGTACCTAATAAAGATCGAGTACTACAGAAGAATCTAGGGCGCCACTCGCGGTTCCTGGGGCGCGGGCGGTGCACACCCAAAGAGAAGGAACCATCACAGGATCATATCTCCGGTCATCTGCCCAAAGAACCCGCCAAGTAGTGGAGAACCTGACGTCGTCCATAGCAGCCATGTAGCGATGGACGTGCTCATCTTCCTCCCTGACACGGCGACGCACCACCTCCGGCGGGGCCGGCTGCCTCTGCACCGAATGTGGCCCACGCGAACGCCACCAAAGAAGATCAGGGTCGACGACGGGACCCGAGGTCGGGTTCCTCACCAAGCGGCGCGCCCCTCCAGGTAGCACCTCCCAGTGCCAGCCCGGCGGAGCCCAGTCCCGGACATGGGTCCCCTGAAGCATGACGTCGTCGCGAACGGGTCGACGGCGAGGATGCGGGCCGGGCATATCGTCGAGAACAAATACTATATGCCCGCAAAAAGTAACATTTTTTAAATGATTGGATTGTGATAACTAAAATTCTATATATATGCAAATTCTAACAATTTGACATTAATCTAATTCATCTAACTAAAACTAATTCTAAAATTTCATGATTATTTAGTTAACATTTCCATAACAATTCTAATATTTATATAACTAAAAAACAGAAAAATTGCTAAAATTTCTATAAATATTTCTATAACTAAAAAACAGAAAACATTTATAATATTTCTATAAAACTAACATTTCTAATATTTATATAACTAAAAAACAGAATAATTTCTAACATTTCTATAACTAAAAAACAGAAAAATTTATAACAAACAAACTAATGTGTGTAGTGTGTGTGTGTGTGTAGTGTGTGTGTGTGTGTGTGTGTGTGTGTGTGTCTAGTACTGTGTGTGTGTGGACATTGGCGGCCGGGGCGAGCTCACCGGCGAGGCGACGACGGGGCGGTGACGAAGGGGCGACGGGACGGGGCAGCGACGACGGGGCGACGGGACGGGGCGGCGACGATGGGGCAGGGCGGCCGGGGCGACGGGACGGGGCGGCGATGACGGGGCGGGGCGGGGCGCGGCGACGGGGACGAGGGGGACGGGGACGGCCGGGGCGGCGACGTCGACGGGGGCGGCGACGAGGGGCAGGGACGGCCGGGGTCGGCGACGAGGGGCGGGGGCAGCGACGATCGGGGCAGGGCGGCGCGACGGAGGGAGGAAACGGAGGCAAGAACAGAGGGAAACTGAATTTTTTTCAAGTGTTGTATATATAGGATGAACCTTTAGTACCGGTTGGAGCCACCAACCGGTACTAAAGGTCTGTTTTGGCCAGGCCAAGCGTCGGGAAGCGCATCCCCTTTAGTACCGGGTGGTGGCTCCAACCGGTACTAAAGGCCCCCCTTTAGTACCGGTTGGTGCCACCACCCGGTACTAAAGGGGGTGCGCTGGTGCAGTGCGGTGCGGCAAGTTTAGTCCCACCTCGCTAGTCGAAGGGCTACCGCACTGGTTTATAAGCCCCAGTGCGGTAGCTCTCTCGAGCTCCTCTCCTAAGCAGGCCTACTGGGCCTACCAATTCATTGCTGCCATGTGGGCCTACTGGGCCTTTGCGGGCCTGCATCCTGGCCCAACAAAAGGTTGAGTTTCTAGTCGTATGCAGGCCGCTTTGGCCCAGTAGGTGGGCTTTTTTATTTTCTTATTTTTTTGCTTTTTTATTTGTTTTATTAATTTTTGAGTTGTTTTTTGCTGTATTTAGAGTTTCTTTGGGAATATTTTTGCTTTATGTACAAAAATTTACAAACTTTGATTTGTTAGTGCTGGTAGTTTTCAAATTTGAATAGTTTAAATTTTGAATTATTTGAAATTTGTGTGAATCACTAGTTTGTGAATAACTTAACTTTGGAAAAAGATTTTTCAGTGATTCATTTTTCTTATGTTTAATATTAGTGTGTTTTATCATTATATTCAATTTGGTAATGCTTAGGTTATTTAAAAAATGAAATGCCTTTGTAACATTTCAGTTTTCGTCGGAAACCCTGATACTTCGAAAAAGATTGTCCATTTTGTACACGAAGTGTATCCAGTTTTTGCCGTAACCCTCTCTACTTTTTTGCACATGCTATTTGTATGAAATTATGATACCATGCCAACTTTCAACCTTTTCTGAGTTCATTTCAAATGCTTTTCAATTTCAGGGTCATTTAGCTGGAAAAAAATCAGTAAATGCATGAAAAAGAATTTGTTTGCACATAAAATTTCTTCGCGTTTCAAATGCCAAAACACATAATTAACTACCCTAACTATTACAGACATTCCCTCCTGGGTGTGAAACACAGAAGAAAGTGATGATAGTGAAGCCGATCACATCCCAGATCTTTGGGTGTGAAACTTTTTCTTCTCGTGTGTCCCTTTGCGCCGTAGCCAGGGAAAATCTTCATCATTTAACTGGATGCTCGGGTCAATATTCACTGTGAATGGAGCAATTTCATCAAACTTTTCATAATCTTCTGACATGTCTGTCTTGTCATCCACTCCCACGATGTTTCTTTTTCCTGAAAGAACTATGTGGCGCTTTGGCTCGTCGTATGATCCATTCGCTTCCTTATCTTTTCTTTTTCTCGGCCTGGTAGACATGTCTTTCACATAAAAAACCTGCGCCACATCATTGGCTAGGACGAATGGTTCGTCTGCATACGCAAGATTGTTGAGATCCACTGTTGTCATTCCGTACTGCGGGTCTTCCGTTACCCCGCCTCGTGTCATATTGACCCATTTGCACCGAAACAAAGGGACCTTCAAATCACCTGATCCATAGTTAAGTTCCCATATGTCCTCTATGTAACCATAATATGTTTCCTTTCCCGTGTTGGTTGTTGCATCAAAGCGGACATCACTGTTTTGGTTGGTGCTCTTCTTATCTTGGGCGATCGTGTAAAATGTATTCCCATTTATCTGGTACCCTTTGAAAGTCATTATATTCGAAGATGGTAACTGGGACAGCGAGTACAAGTCATTTTGAATATCGCCATCATTCAGGGCACGTTTCTGCAACCAACCGGCGAAAGTCCTCGTTTGTTCGCGTGTAATCCAGTCGTCAGACTTCTCCGGGTGTTTGGACTGTAGAAAATTCTTGTGTTCCTCCATATACGGAGCCACCAAGGCGGAATTCTGTAGAACTGTGTAGTGTGCTTCAGTGAGAGAATGCCCGTCCATACATATTATTTGATGCCCTCCTAGCGTGCCTTTTCCTTCCAGTCTGCCCTTATGCCGCGATTCAGGAACACCAATCGGCTTAAGGTCAGGAATAAAGTCAATACAAAACTCAATGACCTCCTCATTTTCATGGCCCTTCGAGATGCTTCCTTCTGGCCTAGCACGGTTATGAACATATTTCTTCAAGACTCCCATGAACCTTTCAAAGGGGAACATATTGTGTAGAAATACAGGACCCAAAACGTTAATCTCTTCGCAAAGGTGAACTAGGACGTGCGTCATGATGTTGAAGAAGGATGGTGGGAACACCAACTCGAAACTGACAAGACATTGCACCAAATCATTCTGTAACCTTGGTATGATTTCTGGATCGATTACCTTCTGAGAGATTGCATTGAGGAATGCACATAGCTTCACAATGGCCAATCGAACGTTTTCCGGTAGAAGCCCCCTCAATGCAACCGGAAGGAGTTGCGTCATAATCACGTGGCAGTCATGAGACTTTAGGTTCTGGAACTTTTTCTCTGCCATATTTATTATTCCCTTTATATTCGACGAGAAGCCAGACGGTACCTTCATGCTGAGCAGGCATTCGAAGAAGATTTCCTTCTCTTCTTTGGTAAGAGCGTAGCTGGCCTGACCCTGATGTATGTCGTCTTTTCCGTGCATACGTTGCTGGTCCTCCCGTGCCTCTGGTGTATCTTTTGTCTTCCCATACACGCCCAAAAAGCCAAGCAGGGTCACGCAAAGATTCTTCGTCACGTGCATCACGTCGATTGCGGAGCGGACCTCTAGGTCTTTCCAATATGGCAGGTCCCAAAATATAGATTTCTTCTTCCACATGGGTGCGCGTCCGTCAGCGTCCTTCGGAACAGGTTGTCCGCCAGGACCCTTTCCAAAGATTACCTTCAAATCCTTGACCATATCATGTACATCAGCACCAGTACGGTGGCGAGGCTTCGTCCGGTGATCCGCCTCACCTTTGAAATGCTTGCCTTTCTTTCTTACGGGATGCCTGCTCGGAAGAAATCGACGATGTCCCAGGTACACATTCTTCTTACAACTATTCAAATATATACTGTCGGTATCATCCAAACAGTGCGTGCATCCGCGGTATCCCTTGTTTGTCTGTCCTGAAAGGTTACTGAGAGCAGGCCAATCATTGATGGTCACGAACAGCAACGCCTTTAGGTCAAATTCTTCCCCATGTGCTCATCCCACGCACGTACACCTGTTCCATTCCACAGTTGTAAGAGTTCTTCAACTAATGGCCTTAGGTACACATCAATGTCGTTGCCGGGTTGCTTAGGGCCTTGGATGAGCACTGGCATCATAATGAACTTCCGCTTCATGCACAACCAAGGAGGAAGGTTATACAAACATAGAGTCACAGGCCACGTGCTATGGTTGCTGCTCTGCTCCCCAAAAGGATTAATGCCATCTGCGCTTAGACCAAACCATACGTTCCGTGGGTCACCTGCAAACTCCTCCCAGTACTTTCTCTTGATTTTTCTCCACTGCGAACCGTCAGCGGGTACTCTCAACTTTCCGTCTTTCTTACGGTCTTCTGCGTGCCACCGCATCGCCTTCGCATGCTCTTTGTTTTGGAACAAACGTTTCAACCGTGGTATTATAGGAGCATACCACATCACCTTGGCAGGAATCTTCTTCCTGGGGCGCTCACCCTCGACATCACCAGGGTCATCGCGACTGATCTTATAACGCAATGCACCGCATACCGGGCAAGCATTCAAATCCTCGTACTCACCGCGGTAGAGGATGCAGTCATTAGGGCATGCATGTATCTTTTGCACCTCTAACCCTAGAGGGCAGACATCCTTCTTTGCTTCATACGTACTCTCGGGCAATTCGTTGTCCTTTGGAAGCATATTCTTTATCATTACCAGCAACTTTCCAAATCCCTTGTCAGATACACCATTCTCTGCCTTCCATTGCAGCAATTCAAGTGTGGTGCCCAACTTTTTTTTGTCAGCTTCGCAATTCGGGTACAACAATTTCTTGTGATCCTCTAACATGCGCTGCAACTTCGTCCTCTCCAGATCACTTGCGCAGTTTCTCTTTGCATCGGCAATGGCCCGACCTAGATCATCAGCGGGCTCATCTGATGCCTCTTCTTCAGCTTCTTTCTGCATTGCCAGCTCAGCTTCTTCCCCCATTGTTGTATCATCGTATTCAGGGAACCCATGGCCAGGATAGCCGTCGTCGTCCTCTTCTTCTTCATTGTCTTCCATCATAACCCCTATTTCTCCGTGCTTGGTCCAAACATTATAGTGGGGCATGAAACCGGACTCAAATAGGTGGACGTGAATGGTTCTTGACGTAGAGTAACTGTGACCATTCTTACAGCCAGCACATGGACAAGGCATAAAACCATCCGCCCGCTTGTTTGCCTCAGCGGCAAGCAAAAAAATATGCACGCCATTAATGAACTCGGGAGAGCATCTGTCATCATACATCCATTGTCGGCTCATCTTCATTACACAACACCGAATAGACCAAATTAATACAAGTTCATACATAAGTTCATACATAAAGTTCATACATAAAGTTCATATACAACACTTAATTAAATGCAACATACAAATAACTCTCTAGCTAAAGAATTTAAATGCAACAACAAATGCGATGAAGATCGCAATTAAGGTAACAATTGATCCAACAGCATAATGATACCAAGCCACACTATCAATGGCATATTTTCTAATCTTTCTAATCTTCAACCTCATTTTCTCCATCTTGATCTTGTGATCATCGACGACATCGGCAACATGCAACTCTAATTCCATCTTCTCCCCCTCAATTCTTTTCAATTTTTCTTTCAAATACTCGTTTTCTCTTTCAACTAAATTTAACCTCTCGACAATAGGGTCGGTTGGAATTTCCGGTTCACATACCTCCTAGATAAAAATATCTATGTCAACTTGATGGGCATAATTTGTCATAAACACGAAATGCAACAACTAGTTTTAAAAGAGAATATACCACATCCGAATCATAACAAGGACGAGGGCCGACGGGGACGGATATCAAAACCATGGCACTATGTATAACAAACAACGTACGGGTAAGATAATTATACGAGTAACTATATATCCAAATCACATAAACATCAATTTGGTAATGTAAAACATTCATGAACAAGAGCCTCACCAGAAGGTGGTGCCGGCGACGGGACGGTGCGGGCGATCGACGGTGGTTACGACGGAGATTTAGAAGGCACTAAGTAAACCACACCTACATATGCAAACTAAGTGTTATTTTTGTGCTCAAATTGCATATAAATCAAATACTAGAAAATATAATTATTCCTCCCAAATTAATCACTATACAAAGCATTGCAAGAGCTAATCTAGCAATGAGAGTTGAAAGGACAAAGTTGCTAACCTTTGTGATCATTTGAATGGATGGGGGCCTTCAAATCTTGACAAATTATGGGCAAAATTTGTGAGGAGCTCGAGGAGAGAGGGGGAAGAACAGAGGAAGTGAGGGGAAAGGGGAAGAACAGAGTGGCTCGGGGGGACGAAGGGTTTATGTACGTCGACCTTTAGTACCGGTTCGTGCCACGAACCGGTACTAAAGGTGCTGGATGGGCCCCAGACTGACAACACCCTGCCACCACCCTCTTTAGTACCGGTTTGTGGCACGGACCGGTACTATAGGTTCGCCACAAACCGGTACTAATGAGAACGGCCGGCTAGCCGTTGGAACCGGTACTATTGGACACATTAGTGCCGGCTCAAAACCAAACCGGCACTAATGTGTCTCATATTAGGTCCTTTTTCTACTAGTGCTCATCCATCCCTTTACCTTGTCCCACACCCGGTCACTCAAAAATTTGAAAGTACCTCTTTTGGAATGTCCCACATCAGTGGGCATCCCCAAGTATCTGTCACTCAAAGACTCATTTGGTACCTGAAGGAAGCCCTTGACCGTAGTGCGTACTATCTCCGGTGTCCCCTTACTGAAAAATATCGATGATTTACTTCTATTGATTCTCTGTCCCGATGCCAAACAATAGGACTCCAATAGGTTTGATACCTCCTCTGCTCCATCAATACTCGCCCTGAAAAACAGCAGGCTATCATCCGCGAATAAAAGGTGGTTCACCGACGGTGCCGAAGGCGCCACCTTAATGCCGCTTAGCTGGGATGATTGTTGTGATTTTAAGAAGCACGAAAGGCCCTATGCTGCCAACAAGAAGAGATATGGAGAGATTGGATCTCCCTGTCGAATACCCCGTGTAGGTTTGAACTCCTCTGACCTTTTTCCATTAAACATCAATGAAAAAGATACAGAACTCACCATGTTCATGACCACATTAATCCATGGCATAGCAAATCCCAGTTTCTCCATGATTGACCTGAGATAGCTCCATTCAACTCTGTCATATGCCTTCATCATATCAAGCTTAAGTGCACAGTAGCTGTTATTCTTCGATCTGTTTCGTTTCATAAAATGTAAGCATTCGTACGCCGAGATAATGTTATCCGTGATGAGCCGTCCCGGTATGAAAGCTGATTGTTCCTCCGAAATAATGTCCGATAAGATGACCTTTAACCGATTTGCCAATACTTTGGAAGCAATTTTGTAAAAAACATTGCATAAGCTAATGGGGCGAAACTGAGACAACATGGTAGGATTAGATACCTTGGGTATTAGAACTAGCAATGTATCATTCAGACATTCTGGACTCTCTTCTCCCCTGACAATGCCAAGCACAGCTCTTGTTACTGCATCGCCACAGATATCCCAATGTCTTTGGAAAAAGTGAGCCGGAAATCCATCAGGCCCCGGTGCCTTGGTCGGGAACATCTGGAACAAAGCCGTTTTCACCTCCTTCTCGACATATGGCGCCATTAGGATTTCGTTCATCGCATGCGTAACTTTGGCGGGGACATTCTGGAGCACTTCGTCTACCCCCTGTGTTCCTTCTGACGTGTACAAATTCTTGTAGAACTCTAACGCTAGTTGTTGCATCTCCGTCATGTCCTCAGTCAGCTGCCCATCTGCTCGTTGTAGTGCCTTAATAAGATTCTTCGTCCTCCTCATGGAAGCACGCATGTGGAAAAAATGGGTATTCCGGTCACCCTCCGAAAGCCACTGCACACGAGATCTCTGTCTCCACATTAATTCTTCCCGCATGTAAAGTTCAATTAGCCTGTCATTAATTTTGACCTCAGCATGAGACGGGCCAACTCTCTGTACGTCGCTGCGGAGACGTTCCAGCTCCCTTTTTAAACTCCTGATCTCACCACGTACACTTCCAAAGCTGGCTTTTGACCAATCTCCCAAGTTACGTGATAATGCATCTAGTTTTGCTCTTACTTCAGTGGCCGTTAGATTGTTTCCAGCCGGCTCCCAGGCTGAAAGTATGGTGGGTTTCAACTCTGAGTGCGTGTCCCACATTACCTCATAGCGAAAACGTTTTTCTTCTCTATCGCCGGGCACCCTCGGAGCCAGTTGTAGCAGGATGGGAGAGTGATCTGATGTGGCGGCAGTGAGATGTTCCACCATCGCACTAGGAAATTGTTCGCACCGGTCAACAGTTCCAAGCGCCCTATCCAGCCGAACACGCGTGTATGTACCCCCAGTCACTTTCTTCTCATAGGTCCAGCTTGTGCCTGTGAAGCCAAGATCAGTTAATCCGCACACGTCCACCGCGTCACGAAAACCTTGGATCTGTGATTGGCTCCTAGAGACAATGCCATCATGCTCATCCTGCTTCAGTACCTCGTTAAAATCCCCCATGCAAACCCAAGGGAGATCCTGTAGGGCTGCAAGGTTCGTCATTGTGCTCCACGTTTGGTGGCGTAAATGAGTTTGGGCCTCCCCGTAGATGCACGTGAATCTCCACGGGTCGCCCCCAAGCATGCTAATTTTAACATCAATGTGATATCTCGAGTAACCTAAATTCTCAAGCTTTATTTCATCATTCCAGAAAATTGCCAATCCTCCACTCCTCCCAGAGGAGCTTACAGCAAATGAATTATCATAGCCTATAGTACTTTTTAACATCTCCGCTCCTTCCCCGCTAATCTAGGTTTCGACGATACAAAGTACTCTAGGGGCAAACTTTTTCGCGAGTTCGCGTAGCTCTTGAACTGTCGGGGCGTTGCCAATCCCGCGACAGTTCCAGCTTAATAGATTCATTGCGCCCGGCGGTCCTCCGCCGGGGAGGCCGCCAATTGTGCAGCAATGGTATTTTTTCCAGCATGACCTTTCTTTGCTCCCGTGTTGTCCTTCTCAGCCGGTAGCGTGGTTCTGGGACGCTTGGGGTCCTGCTTTGGTGGCGCGCTGATGGGGGCCGCCGCCACACCTGTATTCCCTTTGGCTACCGGGACTATTTCCATCCCTGTAACTTGTGGCACTTTTTCCGGCAGAATAGCTTCAGACGAACGCTTGCGGTTCTTGTCTAGATCATCCAAATTGGCATCCATCTGTTGCTTCGACCCCTGAGCATCCCCATCTGATTCGCCTGATTTCGCTGCACCCGAACTCTTCGGCTGCTGCTGCTTATTGAACCTTCTCTTTGTAGCCCAGCTGGTAGTGGCCGGTGCACGCAAGTTCTTGTAAACTAGGGCAGAAGGAGCATGCACCCCGTCCCCGTGTTCCTTGAATTGGTGTCCCGTCATGCCACACACCTGGCACCAGTCCGGAAGCCTTTCATACCGCACAACAAAGATCTCACGCTCCCCCCCACGGATGATAGAGGTAGCCTTCTTGAGTGGGTTGCGCACATCCAGTTTAATTCTGACCCTATAGAAGTTCCCATCAAAATCAAATGATGAAGGTTCTGAATCCACATATTCCCCGAGCTTTGAAGCTAGGGCCTTCACCTTGACATGGTATGCCGGTGGTAGGTCAATGATCCGAGTCCAAACATCGAAAGTGAATAGTTCAATGGTGGAGGGCTTGGTGAAACCATCATAGGGGCCAATGATGACAGGATTACCCTTGTAGTGCCACGGCCCCCCTTGCGTCACCGTCTCCCAATCCCCAAGGCAATCAAATTTCATCATGAACAAGTTGTCCTCTAGGGTTTTGATCTTCACCTCCCTCGCCAGATCCCACACCGCCCGCATGGTACGGAAGAACCAGTAGTTACTGAACTCTTTATCCATGTGGACACGAGCCAAGATCATCCAGCGAAGATCCTCCTCCGCTGGGCCGTCTTCATCGTCAAATACCACATCATCCAGATCGCCTTCATCCAGTGCAAGCTCCTTCATCAGATCTTCAAGCTTTCCCTTCCCTTTGCCTGAAGCAGAAGTGCTGCTGTTGCTCGCCATGGTAACCGAGATCGGAACAGAAAGAAACCTACGCCTTCCAGCGAGGTTAACTCCAGACCCCTAACTCTCCCGAGAACTCGGTCCCCTTCAAGGCTGGGTAGCAGCGCACGGCTGCCCCTTGATCAGCCCGAGAGAGGGACCAGAGAGCACGCAGAGGATTAGTGTCACAGGATATCTCTACGTCGCCGCCGGCAACGAGAGGACAGAGAACCCTAGCGAGCGGGGAATCACGTGCGCACGTTTCTTTTCCTTCGTTGGTTGGAGGTTGAAGACAGCATCTTCGGTGGGCTTCAGAGTGAGAAAGGAGTTGGGCTGGGCCCATTGGTGGGTAGAGGCCTAGTTAGGAAGAGTTAATATTTGGCTCAAAAACAAAGGAAAAGTCAGTGTTTTCTTGTTTTTCACTTCTCCGTGCACAATTTGTACTACTCCGTCCGTCCCGAAATAAGCGTCAAAGTTATACTAAGCTTGAGACAGTTATTTTGAGAGGGGGGTACTTTTTAATATCTAATGAGTTGAGCATAAAACATCATTCTAACTTTGACGTATCAAAACTGGTGTAGAAATATATCCTCGGTAATTTCTATGTAAATAGAAATGTAATACACGACAGATCTGATAACTTTCATTCAAACACCATGTAAATTGGACCCATGATACTATTGCTGAAAAATAATCCCGTTAATTTCTATGTAAATAACATGGTAATATATGCACTATAGACATGATAATTTATGCAAAACACCGCGGGGACTTTGACCCAGGGAAAACATACACTCATAAATTCTGTGTAAATATCATGGTAATATACGAACCGCAGACCTGATAAATTACGCGCAAACACCATGGTAATTTTGGCCTCGGAATTTTTTTGTTAAGACACATAACCCAGTTAACTTATGTGTAAATAGGATAATAATTTACATTCCATGGGCTTGATAACGTATGTACAAACATCACGATAACTTTTTTTTGAACCCCCCATATATTAATTAATTAATAATGTTATTACAATCATTCATTACAAAATTTGCCACACAGGGCGGAACACTATTAAGAAGAATCCCATCAGATTTATTTATAAAGCTAGACTTCGCAATTTCGTGAGCCACCTTATTGGCTTGCCGACTAATTTTCGCAATTTTAAAATTCTTGAGCATCCTCAATATACTCAAGGCTTCTTTCTTCAGATCAATGAGCGGAGACCTGTCAAGATGCTCATTTGCAAGGGAAGAACGGACAAAAGCACAATCAGTCTCCAAAATAATAGACTAGTGAAGAGTAATATCTATATAAAGGCCGGCCAGACAAGCACGTAGCTCAGCTTCATTCACGCTGCAACACTGACTCAGAAAGTCCCACATAAAAATAATAGCTTCACCAGATGAGTTCCTAACAATCACCCCCATACTGGCCGCACTAATACTCTCCACATAGCTGGCATCGACATTTGATCCCGAGGGGATGGCTATAAAGAACGTGGCCCCAATAAGTTTTGTGTAAATAATGTGGTAATATAAGCACCGAATAACCGACAATTTACATGCAAAACATCATGGTAACTTTTTAACACGGGAAAAGAGTTGCTGAAAAACACACTCTCACTAACTTATGTGTAAACGGTATGGTAATATACGTCCCGCATACCCGATAACTGATGTACAAAACACTGCGGTATAATTGATCAAGGAGCAAATTTGTTCAAAAAAATACCCCGATAATTTATGTGTAATATACAATTCGCATATATAATAACTTACGTATAAACACCACGGTAAAAAAATTTATGAAGGGGAAAAGTTGTTGAAAAACATACACACGGTACCGTGTGTGTGAATATCATGATAATATACAAAGTGCAGATCTGATAACATGTGTAAAAACACCTCGGTAACATTGACCAAAGAAGAAAAAGTGGTTGAGAAACATCCCCTCGGTAATTTGTGTGCAAATAACATGGTAATATATGAACCGAAGACCTGATAACTTATGTAAAAACACTACGGTAACTTTTGACCTTAGGAGAAAAAGTTGGAGGAAAAAATAACGCCGGTAACTTATGTGTAAATAGAATGGTAATACATGGTAATATACGAACCGCGGTAAGTTTTGATCTAGGGAGGAAAAAAGTTGTTGAAAAAAATTACCCAAAGGCCACCTATGTTTAAATAGCATGGTAATATACGAATCGAAAACTTGATAAGTATATGTAAACACAGCGGTAATTTTTGAAATATGGGACCTAGTATGCCGAAACTTCATGTTTTTGTGACCCGCTTTTTGTGTGCCACCATGCTTCCTCTCAATATCATACTCTTAATAACCTACGCTCAAACCATCATGATAACTTTCACCCGGGAAGGGGAGTTGTTCA
>NC_057795.1:56417989-56454769 GCF_018294505.1 Triticum aestivum
CCGGGTTAAACTTTGTGCAAACTTACCATGCTACACATGTTATACCTATCGTGCTTCTGACGTTATAGTTACCGACCTTCTCATGATATATTTACCCGCTTTATCATGTCAATTTTTTGGTTACCAGGTGTTAATATTAAAGTAATCATGATGCACATGTCATAGTTATCATGCTGCTCATGCCAAAGTTATCAAGGCTAAAATTAACCTTTTTGTGTACATGGTAAAAAGAAGAAGAATTCAAGTTCTGTTGTTCACGTATTGTGGATAACAAGGTTGGATGGCCGAGTTGGTTATTGGGTGTAGTGACTATTTAGTAGACCTGAGTTCAAGGCTCCTTGTTAGCGCTTTATTTCTTTTTCTTTTCCACCTACACTAACCAGCATAAAACCGGGAAAATAAGAAAACCGATCTGAAAATAAAAAACAGAAGAAAAAAATCGGTGAGAGCATTCACAACTCGATCAAAGCGGAGCAATCGAGCCAACTGGCCTCAACGCTCGAGCGACCGGGCCACCGACCGAAGGAGAGCGATCGAGCAGGCGGGTTGCCTTCTAATGGCCGTGTGATAATTTTCCTAACGGGCACACATGTGCCAGTTATCCCTGTCCTTTTCTCTAAAGTACTATTTCTCTTGAAGATATTTATTCAGGTCAGGTGGTCAACAACAATTCAAAATATAACCAAAATATAGCCATTGTGGAAACATGATTGCCCTTAGGAAGTCTATATGGGATTGTTGATAAGGACAGCCGTGGCATTATTATATACGTTGTTAATCGTGGAAGCACTTGGTGCGTCAAATTGATGATTCCGGATCTAACTAGTAGGGTGTTGTGATGGCATCCCTTATTGTCGAGTTTGTAGGTGTGGCGTGGTGGCTTTGAGTTGTTTGATGTATGTTTTTGCCAGAACCTTATTGAATAATTTAACAAAGATGACTGTGTGCATCTTTTGATGCACAGGTCAGGGATTTCAAGCTCTTTTTCGAAAGAGAAAACCTTGGTGCATCAAGTTGATCATGGGCTTTGGGGCCTAGAGCGAGACCAATGTGTCCGTGCTACAAAATAGGAAAGTAAGTTGAGTATAAAAAATTGTTCAATATACTCTTTTCATTGCACATACTTTAGGGACCCACAAGCATCAATTTTTTTCTCCGTGCATTTTCCCCACCGAAACATCCTGCTGCTCTTGTTTTTAGCTATGCCATTGCCCCTATAGCCGTGAAGATTCCTCTAGACTCGGTGCTTCAATAACAATCGATGGTAATACTTTTAGTTTAGCAAAGCATGAGCAATGTTGGTCGACATTGGGTGCTAAGGTTTCTTAGCACACACTCATACTTATGCTAAATATTGGGGAATGTGGTGCTAAGATAAAATATGATAGACTCGGTTTTAGTTGAAGCACCACGTCTGAAGGCATCTTTGATCCCTAATGGGGCCAATCTCATAGCCAAAATACAATAAGAGAGGTATGAAAAGTGCATAGTACACGTAGCCGCCCAAGGTTGATCCATGGAATTTGCTTGGGTGTCTCACTCGGGGTATTTTCCCTTGCATGTACCCCACACGTCTACAACCACATGGAGGACGACGTACCCGCCACTCTCAAAGTTGAATTGCTTCGAAAGTTTCTCAAAACATATTACGTGTGTAGAGGTTGTAGATCTAGTTAGACGCATAGTTGGGTATGAGTTGTGGTGTGAGTGTGTGAGTGTGATGTGTGTGTTTGCAGTTCATCAGATTCTACAATTGTGTCCACATGTTTTGACTATTTCGCTTGCCCATATATAGAAATGTCACTATCAATAATTATCGTTGTGGTAAATTATTTGGGTTGCAGAGTGGTGTCACCTGATGGATTTAATTCCGCTCATATTAATTATAGCTAGTGGCAGGACTTGTCATTAGTTTTCCTTGATTATGCAAGTGCCGTTTTATATTTTCTTTGAAATATTCTTACATATATCCTCTTTAACTTGCTGCCAACATAGCTTGTTTTTTCTTGGCCATGTTTTGCTACTACAAATCGTTTAGCGTATTGAAATGGCTTTTTGCATTATTGACATGATTCGTTACTTCTAAAAAGTATTGTTACAACCATAACATCATTTATTTTTGTAGTTAGTGGTAAAAACATTATTTTTCTAGCTTTGTACAAACATGGCTAGAACACAAACTCATCACAACAGATTTTCTATTCTTCTTACGAACGTCATGCAGGTCTTGCGTTGTGTGTGGTTTATATATGCTCTTGGATTCTTCATACTCTATCACTTCTCTGTAAATCTTGTCATTGTCTTCCTTAATTCTTACCCAACGAACCACTATTCAGGATATGATTGTCAAAATAAAAAACCTGAAGCTGTGAGTTTAAATGGTAACCAAAATTTTGTGACCTGGTATATGTTTGTTGTTCAAATGAAATCAAATATTTTTGAGTTTGTGAAAACATTTACCATGGATTTTTTACATGATTTATCATGGACTTTTTTTACATGGTGCACCGGTTGCCTCAAACCCTGCTCCCCTCAAACCAGTTTGGATGGAATCCAGCTGTAGTATGTACTCCTGTAGATCTTCGGCTTGCCCATATATAGCAATGTCACTATCAATAATTATCATTGTGGTAAATTATTTGGGTTGCAGAGTGGTGTCACCTAATGGATTTAATTCCGCTCATATTAATTATAGCTAGTGGCAGGACTTGTCATTAGTTTTCCTTGATTATGCTAGTACTGTTTTATATTTTCTTTGAAATCTTCTTACATATATCCTCTTTAACTTGCTACCAACATAGCTTGTTTTTTTGTGGCCATGTTTTGCTACTACAAATTGTTTCGCGTATTGAAATGGCTTTTTGAATTATTGACATGATTCGTTACTTCTAAAAAGTATTGCTACAACCATAACATCATTTATTTTGGACACCGATAAGTACGGACCATTCGGTCTGGGAGAACCCCAGACCGAACGACTCGTTCGTCATTGGAAAGCCAATCGACCGAACGGTGTCGTTCGAGACGACAAGCATCCAGCCCGAACACCGTCACCTCAGGCCTTTTTCTGCATTGAAAAATGAAAGAAAAATAAAGCCCAGTTTGTCCAAAAGCTATTGTGACTAAGAAAGCCCACTTTTGGGTATGAATAATAAAGGTCAGATTTTGCCATGATATATATAAAACAAAGAACAAGATACTACAAGAAAATCACTATGGGTTGAAGCCAAAAAAATTGCAATCATGTTTATAAGAAAGTTTTGCCATGTTCAAAAAAAGATCTTTTTATGCAAAATGGCTACCATGATGGCAAAAACTATGGATTAAAAATCTGTATGCTATTTTCACTATATAAATAAAGAGACAAAAAGTGGATTGAAACTTGCCATCATCTGGAGCAGAAAAAATGCGCCATCTTTTGTGTAGTGGTGATTGCCATGTTTTGTAAAGTAAATGTACCATAGTCTATAGAAGCCAAAATTACCATGAACGTTGGAAAAGTCAAAATCTGCCATGGATGTAAAGTATTTTTGCCATGGCAAATATAGAACTCAAACTTTCCATGCTCCATTAGAAAGTAAATGTGTCATGAGTGACAAAAATTAAATTTGCCATGTATGTTAAATAAAAATTGGCATGGCAATAAAAAGTTCATTTTGCCATGGCAATGAAAAGGTTAATTTTGCCATGGAAAAATTGCCATGCATGTTCAAGTAAATTTGCCATGTACTTACGAGTAAAAGTCATCATGGCAATTAAGGTAAAATTTTGCCATGGCAAAAGTTAAAAGTAAATTTTTTGACATGTAAAAAAAGAATAAAATTTGCCATGTATGTTCAAGTAAATATGCCATGTACTTACAAGTAAATTTGCCATGGCAATTAAGGTAAAAATTTTGCCATGGCAACTTAAACGTAAATTTTTTTCACATGGCAAAAAAGAGTAAATTTTGCCATATATGTAATACTCCATGGCAATGAAGCTTAAATTTTGCCTTGGAAAAAGAAAGTAAAATTTGACATGGCAAAGTAGAAAGTTAAATTTGCCTCCATGAATTTTACTTAGTTTTAGCATGGCAAATAAAAGATAATATTTTCCATGACAAAAATAAAGGTAAATTTGACATGGCAAAAATGAGTAAATAATCGCATGGCAAATAAAAGCAAAAAATGTGCCATGTATGTGAATTTTCCATGGAAAAATGAAAGGGAATTTTGCCATGTCATTATAAAGGAAAAATTGCCATGTTGTAAAAGAATTAGAAAAGATTTGCCATTCTCACAGCCAAAAAAATGCGGAAATTTGTCATGGCAATTTTTTAGATTGTGGACTTGGGTGAAAAAATCGCCATCATAGAAAACAAAGGAGAAGAAAAAAGTCTATATTTGCCATGGCAATTTACAGAAAAAGTGCATATTTGCCATGTTTCTACACAGAACTGACCAAAAAATGCCATGTTTTACTGGGAGCTAGCTGAAAAAAGGATTTACATATTAACTTGAGTGTAGTAACAACTTGGGGTAGGGGGTGGGGGGGGAAGAGAGAGAGAGATGGATTGACCTTTGGTGGGGAGACATGGCTAAATAATTTATTCTTGCTATCATGGCAAATTTGTTCCACAAACCATGACAAATGTAATTGTAGTTTAGATTATTTATTCGACCAGTCAAGGAAAAAAATTTAGCTGGTGCTATTGTGCTTGTTATGATCACAAAGTGAGTCGAGCTCATAAAAATAGACTCTGCAACTAACTGAACCGAACCAAACCAATCATACCATATTTGAACTGAGCTACATTTTTCTAGAACAAAGAAAACATTTAACTAATTTGCCTTCATCGAGGAACCCGCAGAGCTCCGATGCCCTTGCAAATCGCAAGCACCGTCACACTGACAAGGAAACCAGAATCCAACACATGGGGCAATCAGGAGGCAGTCGAGGCCACCACGCTCGAACCGGGCGATGGCCTCATAAGGGCGGCGCTACCATGTGTAGTAATGAAAGTTGGCATGGCCAAAATCAATTTGAATTGCCATGTTGTGAAAACATAATTGTCTAAGTGAATTGCCATGGAACTTGCGCATTGCTTCAATATGGTCCCGCTACATGAAAATACGTGGTCAATACAGTCCCTGGGTTGAAACAACAGTCCTAGCTCTACATGCTGCATATGTATCTCATATTTGCGTAGGCCACGCGGGCCGAGAAAAAAATGCAAGCCACCAGAACAAAACGTGGGCCGTGACGTCTGTATAGAGGGCCCATATGCTAGTAGGCCGAGAAAAAAGAGAAAAAAAAGGAAAAGGCAAGGTCCATGGGATTCGAACCCTCAAACAGTGGCACATACCTGCGCGAGCAAGCCACCGAAACAAGCGCACGATATTGTATATAATGGGATGCATAATGTATTACTATGTGCGTTCTTGTCTTTTAGAAAAGATCTTGAATTTATAAAATGTTCATGAGTTTTTTTCAAAACATTCATTGATTCAAAAAATGTTCTAGATTAAAACAATGTACGCAATTTCAAAAAGTGCTCGTGGATTCAAAAAAATGTTCACGAATTTGTAAGAAAAATCCTGATTCCGAAAATATTCACATTTTCAAAAATTCTTTATTTGTTCGGAGCATGCAGGGGGGTACACATGTTATTATTCAGTAAACAAATGGATTTTTACTGCCTGAAAAATTCCAAAATTGTATGTATATGTGCAGTATTTTCAAAATTATATAGTACTCATGAACATTTTAGAGATTCACGAATTTTTTTAAAAGATAAGAACGTGGAGTACATACTAATATGGTGTGCATCCCCTTATATACAAGATCATGCGCTTGTTCCTGTGGCTTGCTCGCACAGGTGTGTGCCACGGGGCAAACCCTATTTGACGCTCGTTAGCGTCAGAAGGACGTGCTTCCGCTGAGGCGAGCCTCCTATTGGGCCGGCCCACCTATGGGATTGGCGTTTGCTCTTTTTTTCCTAGTTATACAAGCATACTAGATCATGGGCCCCTCCTCCGGCCGGGGCCTTGGGTGGTCGTCCCTTCGGCCATACACCAGGGCCGACCGTGTGGGCGTATCCCGAGGGATCCCGCCATCATTATGTAAAATCAATGACTCCAACTCTCGTGTTTCTGCATTTATCTTGATTTATAATCCATCTCTCGATCTCTTAGTTGCTTGCCACTCAACTTTCGACCGTAAGCTGTTCTTTTGATTTGATCCGTCGGTTGTTATTTGTATGCAGCTCCCCAAAATTCTTGGCTTCGCCTTCGGGGTGATCCAGATGGGGCTCTACGACCTCTACCGCAACGCCACGCCCAGACCAGCGCCCAAGGAGGTGGACACCCCGTGTCCGACGATGGCGCCGTCAAGGCGACCGAGCACGTTGTCAACATCGATAAGCTCGGACCAGCGGTGGCCGCCATCGAGCTGCCCCCCGTGAAGGAGGGGGCGGCCAAGAAGAGCTGCGTGGCGTCAACCAGCGACGACACCAAGGGGAGCCTCGAGAAGCTTGACAAGACAATCCATGTCGAGCAAGTCTAGGCATGCATGCGTTCACGACACGGATGTATATATGTCGTGCATCCAAATAAGCCATGACGGGGGTCGAGCAAACAAGCGGTGGAGAATGCATGCATGCATGGGGCCCTGTAAATTGTAATTTCTACTCTCGATGCTCCATTCGAATTCAAGGGTTGATTCGTAGTAGCTTGTTGTAAAAGGGTTCTATTTTATTCTGGTCGTATTCATTAGTGTATCCATCGATCACTTGGATGTAACGGTCTTATTATAAAGAACCAGCAAGGGTGAGCGCGGCTAGATGTAAATTATATTATATATTTTTCTATAAAGTACTATTTTTCTTGAAGATATTTACTCAGGTCAGGTGGTCAACAACAATTCAAAATATGACCAAAATATAGCCATCGTGGAAACATGATTGCCCTTAGGAAGTCTATATGGGATTGTTGATAAGGACAGCAGTGGTATTATTGTATACGTTGTTAATCGTGGAAGCACATGGTGCATCAAATTGATGATTCCGGACCTAACTAGTGGGGTGTTGTGATGGCATCCCTCATCGTCGAAATTTGTAGGCGTGGCGTGGTGGTTTTGGGTTGTTTGATGTATGTTTCTGCCAGAACTTTATTGAATAATTTAACAAAGATGATTGTGCACATCTTTTGATGCACAGGTCGAGGATTTCAACCTCTTTTTGACAGAAAAAAAACCTTGTCGCATCAAGTTGATCATGGGCTTTGGGGCCTAGAGCGAGACCAATGTGTCGGTGCTACAAAATAGGAAAGTAAATTGAGTATAAGAAAAAATTGTTCAATACTCCTTTCATTGCACATACTTTAGGGATCCACTAGCCATCCTTTTTTTTTCTCCATGCATTTTCCCCACCGAAACATCCTATTGCTCATGTTTTTAGCTATGACATGGCCCCTATAGCGGTGAAGATTCCTCCAGACTCATTGCTTCAATAAGAATCGACGGTAATACTTTTTGCTTAGCAAGGCATGAGAAATGTTGATCGATATGGGGTGCTAAGGTTTCTTAGCACACACTCATACTCATGCTAAACATTGGGGAATGTGGTGCTAAGATAAAAGGTCATAGAGTCGGTTTTAGTTGAAGCATCACGTCTAAAGGCATCTTTGATCCCTAATGGGGCCAATCTCATAGCCAAAATACAAGAAGATAGGTACGAAAAATGCATAGTACACGGAGCCCGCCCAAGGTTGATCCATGGAATTTGCTTGTATGTCTCACCCGGGGTATTTTCCCTTGCATGTACCCCACATGTCTACAACCACATGGAGAATGACGTACCCGCCACTCTCAAAGTTGAATTGCTTCGAAAGTTTCTCAAAACATATTACGTGTCTAGAGGTTGTAGATCTAGTTAGACGCATAGTTGGGTATGAGTTGTGGTGTGCGTGTGTGAGTGTGGTGTATGTGTTTGCATTTCATGGGATTCTACAATTGTGTCCACATGTTTTGACTATTTTGCTTGCCCATATATAGCAATGTCACTATCAATGATTATCATTGTGGTAAATTATTTGGGTTGCCGAGTGGTGTCACCTAATGGATTTAATTCCGCTTATATTAATTATAGCTAGTGGCAGGACTTGTCATTATTTTACCTTGATTATGCAAGTACCGTTTTATATTTTCTTTGAAATCTTCTTACATATATCCTCTATAAATTGCTACCAACATAGCTTGTTTTTTCGTGGCCATGTTTTGCTACTACAAATCGTTTAGCGTATTGAAATGGCTTTTTGCATTATTGACATGATTCGTTACTTCTAAAAAGTATTGTTACAGCCATAACATCATTTATTTTTGTAGTTAGTGGTAAAATCATTATTTTTCTAACTTTGTACAAACATGGCTAGCACATAAACTCATCACAAAAGATTTTCTATTCTTCTTACGAACGTCATGCAGGTTTTGTGTTGTGTGTGGTTTAATATGCTCTTGGATTCTTCATACTCTATCACTTCTCCATAAATCTTGTCATTGTCTTCCTTACTTCTTACTCAACGGACCACTATTCAAGATATGATTGTCAAAATAAAAAACCTGAAGCTGTGAGTTTAAATGGTAACCAAATTTTTTTGACCATGGTATATGTTCGTTGTTCAAATGAAGTCAAATATTTTTGAGTTTGTGAAAACATTTAGCATGGATTTTTTTTACATGATTTATCATGATTTTTTTTACGCGGTGCACTGCTCGCCTCAAACCAGTTTGGATGGAATCCAGCTGTAGTCTGTACTCCTGTAGGTCTTCGGCTTGCCTGACGAGCAGTATGTGACCTTGATGACCATTCTTCATCGGTAAGGAAATCAAGGCCGTGATATGGCCACTCCCTCGGAGTCCCCATCCACCAGTTTCGACATGGAAATGAAATGAAATTAATGGACCTGAATGGCCACGTGGAATGGGCCAGTACTGAGATCGGGGGAGGTGCAGGGTGGGGGTGGGCCGCAATTGAATGCCGTGGGCACTGCCTTTGTGAAGCCCACCCACTAAATCCAGCCGGTGAAACAGGATAGCTCGGTCCAGTACGTCGTCTCATCTCGGCCTTCGGATTTTCTATTCTTCTTATGAACTCATCGCATGCATGGCACTGTTCTGTTCGTCCGTGCGTTCACGTTCGTCAGTAGTAGATTTCTTAACTAGAGATCATCCGTGCCGTTAACTAGAACTATAAACTCGAAAACCAATCGGGCTCTTCGTAGTTTAGTTTGCTATACGCGTATTCGTGCCCGATTTGTGTGTGGTGATGTACTAAATATGGTCGTCATTTCAGAATGGATGGAGATGTGCAATACATTATGCATCCCCCTCTGCCCCTCTCTTTCTCCATGCAAATGTGATCTTGTTCCAAGAAAAATGCTATTATTGTGACTACTGCATTTTTATGTGACAAGACATTTTTCAAAGCTGCGTAAACATTTCATTTGTATACATGAACAACCATAAGTTGAACATAACCTTTTCAAAAGAAATCAAGTTTTCTTTTGCGAAAGAAAATAACAAAGTAGAGCATTAAAATGAGTATGAATTTTCTTTTACTAAAAAAAAACTGTCTGGTGTGAAAATTTTACGTACATTTGGATTTTATCGAACCTGGTCTACAAATTGTATTTTCTACTTTAAAATAATATTAAGCACGAACATAAAAAGACACGTGCATAGACCTCCATTTGTTTGGAAAAATCATCTTGACTGCAGAAGCCTCGAGAGTCCAACCATATGGAAACATGGAACATATAAAGCCCGCTATGCTACCCGCCGTTCTGGAGGCTCTGCATCGCACGGTAAGTCTGGATCGCACGATCTACTGAGGCAGGTCCTTTTTAGTCTGTTGTCAAAAATCAGGCATTGGTTTCCCTGCACGTTGTGCTTTCAGGTGTGAGTGGATGATGAGTGGGCCTCCTTTGCTCATAGGCCAAGCTTTGCAGTGTGGGTGCGTTTGTCGTTGGTGAGAAAGGGGTGGAGTGCAGCGCTCCTGGTCTTTGGGGGCATCGAACGTGGGTTGGACGAGAGTGGGTGAAACCCTATTAACCAATCCCCATGCTCCTCGAGCCCCGCGTCCCCCTCTTCCCCCATTCTCCACTACCCCGCTCCCCCGCGCAGCCGCCGTCTCCCCATCTCGCCAAAGCCGCCTGCCCGGGAGTCTTTCCTAGCCCTCCGAGGAGCCTATATCCCATCCCCGCACTGAAGTTGAACAGCAGGAGAGGAGAGATCGACGATGGCGCAAGATTGAGGAGAGAGCGAGCCATCGAAGAGGAGAAGGGAGACAAGGGTGGGCGGAGGCTTGTAGCATTGGGCAGCCACATCCAGCGAGGGTGGGGTTCTGTGGATCGGGCGCCTCCCATCCCAGCGCATGTGGAGCCTGTCTACATGTATGATAGCTCCTCCACCTCCTCTCTGATTATTTTGTTGCTGTTGTTGCCCAGACTTCACACACATCACAAAACCGAGGGCGAGATCTTCTCACAATTGGGCCAAACCATATGGGCCCTCATGAGTTCCACTTGCGCCGTATGTCGGGTCTTACCTACGATCGGGTCTTACCTACCGTAGTCATCCAACCTTTATTTTTAGTGAAATATTTTCATATTCTCTCAATTTAACATAGTCATGTGACCCATAATTTGTATTTAGCACTCATTGCAGAGCGACAATGAGCCCTCCTATTTGACACCTTGTGCCACAAATAGACCTTATAAGACAATATGGCTAGACCGAATAACTACCGTGCCCCTCATTACTCATGAAGATATCGGAAAATTTATATGTCAATTACTGTGAGTTATAGCAAGCGCTTGCTTAGAGAGCTCCTGATCTAGGCCACCGCACTAACGTAGTGTCACGCCCGATATGCGACCCTATCCTAAAGGAACTCGAAGGTCCCACCAAGGACAGAAGCGCATATTGGAGACGCTTTTGCAAGGTGGATATCATTACATCATACCATTACATAATAGTTGGGCATACATACAAGAGGCATACAATGCCACATGAATACAACAACATCATACATAAGAGCAACACCGGACTACGGATG
The DNA here is from genome assembly GCF_018294505.1 of Triticum aestivum. NCBI lineage: Eukaryota > Viridiplantae > Streptophyta > Magnoliopsida > Poales > Poaceae > Triticum > Triticum aestivum. Next base: position 56,429,085 of record NC_057795.1, read on the forward strand.
AAACACAAACAGAAACTCAACGACATCCACCCTGCTAGCCCAGGCTGCCGACCCTGAACCTATCCCCTGAATGACGAAGCAGAAGAAGAACTCAAGACAAGCAAGCATCGCTTTTACGTCATGATCATCACATTATCTGTACCTGCAACTATTGTTGTAGTAAATTGTGAGCCACGAGGACTCAGCAATCCCATTACCATGGGTATCAAGACTAGCAAAGCTTAATGGGTATGGAAAGGATAATTGGTGAGGTTACAATAGCGACTAAGCATGTATGGTGGCTAACTTACAAATACAAGAATAAGATGAGAAGCTACGCAAACGGTCGCAAACTAGTAATGATCAAGAAGTGATCCTGAACTACTTACGTTCAAACATAACACCACCGTGTTCTCTTCTCGACCCACTCGAAAAGAGACCATCACGGTTACACACATGGTTGATGCATTTTAATTAAGTTAAGTGTCAAGTTCTCTACAACCAGATAATAACAAATTCCTATCTGCCACATAACCGCGGGCACGGCTCTCGAAAGTTTAAACCCTGTAGGGGTGTCCCAACTTATCCCATTATAAGCTCACAATCCGCGGAGACAATCCTCCATCGCGGGACATCCGGCCAGACTCGGGATCCCGGTGCACAAGACATTTTGATAATGGTAAAACAACACCAGCAAGACCACCCGAATGTGCCGACAAATACTGATAGGAGCTACACATATCTCGTTCTCAGGGCACAACGGATGAGACAAGCTACGAGTAAAACCAGCCCTCGAGTTTCCCCGAGGTGGCCCCGCAGGATGCTCGGTTCGGACCAACACTCAGAGGAGCACTGGCCCCGGGGGGGGGGTTAAATAAAGATGACCCTCGGGTTTATAACTCCCAAGGGAAAGGTTTAGGTTGTTAGGAAAATGGAAAAGCAAGGTTGGGCCTTGCTAGAGGAGTTTTATTCAAAGCGAACTGTCAAGAGGGTCCCATTCCCCTCACCGTGTTAGGGACGCAAAATCAAGGAACATAACACCGGTAAGACGAAAACTAGGGTGGGAAGAGTGGAACAAAACACTAGGCATAAGGCCGAGCCTTCCACCCTTTACCAAGTATATAGATGCATTAATTAAATAAGAGATATTGTGATATCCCAAGATAATCATGTGCCAACATGGAGCAATCTTCAACTTCACCTGCAACTAACAACGCTATAAGAGGGGCCGAGCAAAGCGGTAACATAGCCAAACAATGGTTTGCTAGGAAGGGTGAAAAAGTTTAGAGGCTGACATGGCAATTTGGGAGGCTTGATAAACAAGTGGTAGGAAGCGCAACATAGCGATAGCATCAAAACAACTAGCATAGCAATGATAGTAGTGAGATCCAGGGTAACGGCCATCTTGCCTGAAATCCCGCTAGGAAGAATAACGAGTCCATGAAGAAGACGAACGGGCGGAGATGAACCAAGCATAGTCGAACGAATCCTCACATCGCAACGAAACAAGAATTATCGAGAAGAAGCACAACCGAAAAGAAGGAAACAACACGGTAAACACACAACACATAAACATGACATGATGCTCAACCAAGTATAATGCATGACAAAGTCTATATGATTCTACTCATGGCAAGAGATGATGCATACAAGAACAACACATCAAAGCAAGTTTAAATGAGGCCGGAACAACATACAACAAATCCGGTAAGTCCCCATATGAAAATTTCGAAATTGGTCCAGATCTGAATAAATCTTATGTTCAAGTTGTTAAACAGCAAGTTAATATGCACCAAAATGATCTACGCAAAAATCTAGTCAAGTTACATATAAAGTTCATTTAATTCGGAGCTACGGCCTAGATGATATGAGTAAGACAAGTCAAACATGGCATTGATGCAAAATGCATTCAAACATCAAGAAAACACACCCAAGACAAGGACTCAACATGACATGATGAAACTACATGCAATTATAAGCAATTTTCATATAGAGCATGCTCAAAACGGAGCAACGGTGCAACACATACACCCAAAGCAAGTTATAACAACAACCTGCCCAAAACAGCAACTAGTCAATTTGCAACCATCAAAAGAACATGCTATAGGAACCATATGAGCACAAAATTGACATGCACTTCATGTACAGAAAACAAACTTCAAATTTTATTAAGGTTCAGGTTCATAGGCATCAAGATTAAACCAATATGATCAATGCAAAATGTAACTTTATAACATATGAGCATACACATGAGCACGGTTAATATGATGGCATGTTGGAGGCATAAAACAAAGATGCTACAGCAACTATACATGGTAGCCAAGGGCATGGAATCAAAGTACACATAACAAAGAGCAAACAACATCAATGCATCATATACATATGGCTCATGGATTAGTGGGAACCAACAAGACAAGATTGAATGTTAAAACAGTTTTAGCAAGTGTAAAACAGCAACATTATGATAGCATGTTTGCAAGCATGGAACAGAGGCATATGATATAAAAAATGAACAACCATGGCCTGTGAACAAAGTAATCATATCATAATTCAAAACATGTAATTGGAGCATATCCAGAATATGCATGGACCAATCAATAACAAGCTCTCAACAAGGCATCATGAAGTTAACAGAAAACTGGAACAACATATAGGCATGTTCATGGCAATGAAAATATATTCTCCAGGACATATATAGGGCGTCAAAAGGTATAACAAAATATATAATAACATGGACATCAAAACATGTCAACTAAGCATCTCCAGATTATGCATGGATCAATTTGTAGCATCAAGCAAACATGGCATCATGATATAACAGAAACAGACTTGACAGAAAGTTAGTAGCAAGTAGCCCACTTCACAAGCCTTATGCACTCAGTAAAGGGCATATCAAGATACAAGGATTGCACCACTGTAAATATGTCATAATTATGCTACCAAAACACGTAGACATGGTGCTCAAAAGAAAATCATACAAAAAGATATAAAAATGCCAAAAGGGCAAATTATAATAGTTTTCAGCAGTTAACAGCAACATGCACTTTTGCAACAGAGATTAAGATACCAAGATGCACCCTAACATGAATGCAAAGCCAACCAACATGGAGAGCATGAAGAGCAGAACATGTGCATATCAAGATCATCATCATAGGATAAACATGGAAAAAGTTAAACCACTCACGAGATGCATACATGATGTTAACAATCAACAGATTCCAGCAGTTTATATCACATAGCAGTTTTGCAACAAAGATTAATGCATCAATATGAATAGTAACATGAATGCAAATGCAACCATCATGAAGATCATCAAGAGATGACATTTTGATATATCATGCACGCAAAACAGAGAAATATGCATGGAGATATGGCATGATGAACAAGTGCACATAATGTTGAAAAACTTCGGGACTTCGAGAAAAACGAGGTCAACCTCAGATCTAGGGTTGCACGGAAACCAAGGCGGGTCTAGAATTTCTCGCCGGAGAAGAAGGGGACGGCGGCCAGAGAAGCTCGAGGGAGGTGGCCAGAGCTCGCGGGGGCACCGGAGAGGACGTGGTGGCGCGGATCCGGTGGGCGGGGTTGAGGACCCGAGGTCAAGGAGGCGGCGCGAGGCTCCTGGTCACCGGCGCAGCGTCATGGCGGCAAGGCCGGAGCAATCGCAGCGAGGCGAGGCTCGATGGTCGTGGAGGACAGCGGCGAAGGAGCGGATCTGCGGGTGCGGGTTCGGGCGCGCAGCGGCGGCGGTTCGGGCCCCACGGGCCGGACTTGAGCCTCGCGGTCCCTGGCAGCGGCGAAGGAGAGAGAGGCCGACATGGTGATGACGTGGCACGTCCTGGTTGGTGCCTGGGGCGGCGGAGCTGAGGTGGCGGCGCACAATTGTTGTCGGAGTATATGACCATGGGTAGCCCTATCTGCTCCCCATGACGTTTCAAGACATCAGGGCCGGCTGCGCCCGACAAGCATCCTAGACAAAGGGTCGCCTTCTTGGGGCCGGTTGGTCCAAGCGGTCGGCTACAGGAAGGCGGCAAGGCCCAATGAGCGGCCCCAGAGTGGGACGGCTCCTAGCAGGCGGCCCATCCTCACACCCTCAAAGTTTGCGCCCACATAATGGTGACGAGACGGGGCATGGCTACAGTGCAGCCTGTCATCCCCGAATCCCGAAGCGGGTGTGGCCATAGTGCAACATACCAGGCGTCCATCCCTAGCCCGACGCGGCACTGTTGCCACGTTGACTATGACATCATCCATGGCAGAGCTGCCATACTCCCACGATGGGTTGTCAATACGGCCCGCAGGCGGCGGGGCCTACCTGCCAGTGAGATCCCAGGAGGCGGCATGCCTAGACCAGTCGGCATAGGGGGAGACCGGCTCCCAACAGCCGGCCCTCCCCTTTCCTAGAAGTTTGTGCGCCATAAACCAGATAAGACGGGGTGTGGCAACAGTGAACGCCCGCCAGGCAGCGATACTGTAGCCATGCTCTCCCCGACCAAGCCATCGTCATCAAGGGCAAGGCTATAGTAATGAGCAGCCGACAGAACCCACAGGCGGTGGGCCCAACCTGTTGGCCGAGAGCCCGCCAGCCGGCGGGACCCACCAGGCAAGCTTTTAAATAGCATCCACTACCTCCGCTATTGCAGCGGCAATAGCGGTAGCGTCGCCCAGCCGCTATTAGTTTAAGGTTGCGTTAGAAAATAGCGTGTTGTCATGATGCGGGCGCAATATCACTTGTTAGAACGCTATATCGTCCGCTATCCGCAATATCGCCCACTATATAAGTCCTTGTTGTTCTGTTGTGTAATCTATTTTGGTAAATGTGTCTTGCTTGCATGGTTGCATGATCAAATATTGTTCAATTATAGTCTATATTCTCAAATTAAGTGTCATATATTTTTGTCAATGGCCTAGAAATATACACAACAATCTCAGATTTATGAGTGTTTTCTAAAATTGCCTATGTGGACATAGCGCCCGCAATATCGCCCGCTATCCGCATTCCGCTACACGGACCTTAATCTGCAACCAGCCTGCTATCCGCTATTTAAAAGCTTGCCACCAGGCGGCGGGTCCCAGAGGCCGGCGGAGAAGCCGGCAACCATATACACTGATGGCCTGGGCCTACACCCAGTCGGATTACCATTGTACCTCTGAGGGGTAGGCCTATATAAACCCTCCAGGGCACCCATGCAAAGGGTTCAACTTCTTAGATCACACACCCAACGTAGAGAGAGGAGTAGAGCTAACCTTGCCCTCCTTCCTCCTCTAGCCGAACAGCTCAAGGAGCAACCTTGTAGCCCTTGCTGATTTAGTGATCATGCGGAGACCCCGCAGAGCAGGACTTGGGGTGTTATGTCCTAGGAGCACTGTTCAAAAAATCTTCTGATTCAACGATTAATCTTCCGATTTATCGCTAATACGGGGGGTGACCGATAAGATTATGCCTTATCTTCACCATTTATCTTTTGGACCGATTATCGCTCTCGCAAGTGATTTATCAAGAATCTACCGACAAATCAGACCTATTCATAGCACTATGTTTGTAAAAACTAGGTTTATTTATATTTTGTGGACCTTGTTACGCAATATGTACTGTTGTCCTATTTTGTTTGTCATCATACGAGGATTCAAAGGCTAGGATTCAAGGTGAAACTTATGTCTAATATTGTTTTGGTGTCGAATATAGTGTATTTTAATGGTGGGAACCTGAGATTTGCAAAAAAGTATCCGATTAATAGTCGACCGATAAAATCGATTAATCGGCCGATTTCCGATTAATCTCTAATCCCTAGGTGACCAAGACGATAACGATAAGCGATATCCTCAACATTGCCTAGGAGAGCCCCGAACCCGCGTAAGATTCGCCGGTGTGCATGTCTATGCCGTATCTCGTGTCCAGGCACCGGCGACATCTTACTAGCTCCCACAATGATTAGCCATCCTTTGGCATCTGTCGCACCAACCACCTGACATTTGGCGCCCACCGTGGGGCTAGGTGCATCATCGTCCGGAGACCTGCTCTGGACGGGAACATTGTTCCTCCCTAGAGAGCGCAGCCAGCCCGGCACGCCTGATGGCGCTTGCACTGACGCGCTGCGTGAAGTCGAGACCGCCTGCTTGGCGAGCTGCCTCGTTGACCTCATCGGTGAGATTCGCCTCTCCGACGAGCCCGCGCCAGGTGCGGGCGCAGCCAGCTCCGAGAGCTACCTCATGGACCTCCTTGGCAAGCTTGACACCGCCAACGAGCCCGCCTCCGACTTGGAGTCGATCGGCTCCACCGACCCAATACTTGTCGACTCCGACACGGCATCCCTCGACGCCTTCCCCACCAACATGGTGGTCGTCGACGACCCTCTCCCTCGTGCCGATAGTGGCAGCATCACCATTACTGAGGTGCTTGTCATCAGCCACGGCGGAGCATCCGACGCGGACGCCCACGACCCGCTGCAGGCGACGATGCGAGACCTGTCTGTGCCCATCGCAGGTGACGCCGACACCGAGACACTGGAGGCCCACCGCCTTGCCGTCATCGAGAGTGGCAAGAAGCTAGCCACCATGAGACGCCTCGGTAAGACCTACCAGCGCGAGGTTGATCGTGCCGTCTGTGGCACGCCGGCCGCTGGCGGGCCTAGGCGAATTGGCGTTGTCAAACAAGGCGGCGCAACCATCGCCAGCACGTTGGGGGCGGACCGCCCAGTCTACGCTACGCCCATCAAGAACCTGCGTGCTGCGCAGGCAGCAATAGACAAGCTAGAAAACCTGGATGGCGACGAGCGATGCTGCATGCGGAGCGTGTTCAGCGGCTCATTGACGCGGCGGCCGTGCAGCAAGAAACCGGTGCGCGCGCTGAGAATCCTCCCCCCTTGCCGAGAGCACGGCGTGACTTCCCGGATGCCGACTACAGGCGATGCCCGCGACCGAAGAGACAAAGAGCGGGCTGCTAGCCACAGCCGGACGCGCCTCACCATCGAGCGCGACCAAGATGGCCGCCCACGAGCCGTGGAACGGCGGGACGACTATCCGCCTCCCCCTCCACCTCACAGGGAGCGATATGCCTCCCCGCCGCCTGTTGAGCACCCGACGCTCAGCGACCGGCTGGGCCGCCGCGAAGGAAGCGGAGAAAATGACGCCCGCCATCGGATCGACCGCCTGACGCGATCCCTGGCGCTAGAAGAAGAGGATGCGGTTGGCCCGCCTTGTTTTGGCCCCCGCATCCGCGACGAGCCGTTCCGCAAAGGGTTCTTGCTCCCAAGAGACACGCCCAAGTACAATGGCTCGGTGAAGCCGGAAGACTGGCTGATCGACTACTCTATTGCAGTCAGCATAGCAAACGGCAACAGGCGCATTGTTGTGGAAAATTCCCCCTCATGCTTCAAGGCATGGTGCATACTTGGCTAAACAGCCTCAAGCCCTACAGCGTCAACAGCTGGGTGGATTTCACTGAAGTCTTCATCCGCAACTTCACCAACACGTACAAGCGGGTGCCCAAGCCTTGCCAGCTTTCTCTGTGCGTACAAGGCCCAGCTGAGTCCAGTCGCGACTACCTAACACGGTGGGCCGAGATCCGCAACTCCTGCGAGGGGGTGCACGAGATGCAGGCTATAGATTACTTCACCGCCGAGTGCAGAGAAGGCACCCTCCTCAAGCACCGACTCCTCTACGACGAGTCGGCTACACTCGACGAGCTGTTGATCATTGCGGACAAGTACGCCACTACCGACTCCTCGATGAAGTCGGAGCTGCGGGTGGACGCCTCTGGGAAGGTGCTCGCTCCGGCTCCCAGAACTCCGGCTGGTGACACTAGTCGGCGCCCACAGCAGAACGACAACAAGCGCAAGGCCCCAATGCCGGCTTCCACCAGCCGGCAGGTGGCGACAGTTGAAGATCAGCAGCCAGAAGGGCAACCCGTGCCCAAGCATCAGAAAGGCGGCAAGCCGGCTTGGCAACCCGCCTTCTCCGATGAGCAAACCCTTGATGCACCCTGCAAGTTCCATTGTGGCACGAAGCCATCCAACCACACCACCCTCAAGTGCCACTGGCTCACGTGAATCTCCAAGGGCGAGGGACTGCTACCTCCTCCACCTGTTGGCCAGCCGCCTCCGGCTCCTTAGCAGTCGGCGCTCGTCCAGCAGTCGGAGCAATCCAAGATAAATTCCCCGAAGAACATGGAGCCTATGTTGTCTTCACAAGCCAAGCTAATGACAGGCGCAGCCGGCGTCGGCAGCACCAAGAGGTCAATGTCATCGCCTCCAAGATTCCAGAGTTTATGCACTGGTCTGAGAAGCCCATCAGTTAGAGCCAAGCTGGCCACCCGGAAGTAATGCCTTCTCCGGGTTCCTATGCCCTCGTATTGGATGCCACCTTTGCAATAGAGAGGCAAGCGGCTCGTTTCTCCCGAGTCCTGATAGATGGCGGTAGCAGCATGAACATCCTTTACCGCGATACCATGGAAAAACTGAACATCAAGCCAAAGCAACTCCAGCCCAGTTGGACTGTCTTCCATGGCATTGTGCCCGGCCTTTCCTACTCACCAATCGACAAGATCAAGATAGATGTCCTCTTCATAGACAAAGATCACTTCCGTGCGAAGCAGTTTGGTTTGAGGTGGTGGACCTGGAGAGCCCTTATCACACATTGCTTGGCCGACCTGCTCTGGCCAAGTCCATGGTCGTGCCTCATTACGCCTACCTCAAGATGAAGATGCCGAGAACCAAGGGCATCATTACCATAGTCAGAGACTACAAGAAGTCGTCCGCCTATGCTGCAACAAGCAGACGGCTGGACGAGTCCCTTGTGATTGCTGCAGAGAAGAAAATCCTTGACCGGGTGGTGGCCATGGTCGGCACGCAGCCAGACTTATCACCGGACCCCAAGGAGTCGGAGACCCAGGGCTCTTTCCAGCAGGCGAAAGAAACCAAGAAGGTACCACTGGACCCGGACCACCCGGAGAGGTTCGCTCTTATAGGAACCAACCTTGATAGCAAATAGGAAAGCGATCTTGTTGATTTCCTCCATGAGAATCGGGATATCTTTGCATGGTCCCCCAAGGACATGCCGGGTGTTCCGACAGATTTCTTTGAGCACAAGCTACATGTCAGATCAGATGCAAAACCAGTCAAGCAACCCCTCCGCCGACTGTCGGAGGAGAAGATAAGAATTGTTGGTGAAGAGCTAGCCCGGCTCCTAGCAGCCGGCTTCATTATGGAAGTGTTCTTTTCAGAATGGCTAGCCAACCCAGTCCTTGTACTAAAGAAGAACAACAAGTGGCGCGTGTGCATTGATTACACCAGTCTCAACAAAGCCTGCCCCAAAGATTCATTTGCTTTGCCTCGGATTGATCAAGCGATAGACTCCACAGCCGGATGCGAGCTGTTGAGTTTCCTGGATGCCTACTCAGGGTACCACCAAATCAAGTTGGACCCGGCCGACCCCCTGAAGACCGCCTTCATCACACCATTTGGATCCTTTTGCTACCTGACCATGACATTCGGCTTGAGAAATGCAGGTGCCACTTTTCAGTGTTGCATCCAGAAGTGCCTCCTCAAACAGCTCGGCAGAAATGCCCACGTCTATGTAGATGATATTGTGGTGAAGACGGAGAAGCACGACACCTTGCTAGAAGATCTCAAGGAAACATTTGACAATTTGCGCAGCTTTCAGATCAAGATCAACCCCGAGAAATGTGTCATTGGAGTACCAGCCGGCCAGCTCCTTGGCTTCCTAGTCTCTGAACGCGGCATTGAGTGCAACCTTGTGAAGATCAAAGCCATCAAGAGGATGGAGATACCTACCCGGCTGCGCGATGTCTAGAAATTCACCGGGTGCTTGGCATACCTCAACCACTTCATCAGTCGGCCGGGAGAGAAGGCTCTTCCCCTATACCAACTCATGAAGAAAACCACTCACTTCGAGTGGAATGACCAGGCGGACGAGGCCTATCACCGGCTGAAGAAGATGTTGACCACGCTGCCTGTTCTGGCAGCTCCGACTGACAAAGAGCCCATGAGTCTTTACATTTCTGCAACCAGCCGGGTGGTCAGCACAGTCATCGTGGTTCAGCACCTAGAAGACGGCAAGGCATAGCTGGTCCAGAGGCCTGTGTACTATCTGAGTGAGGTGCTGTCGGCCTCAAAATAGAAGTACCCCCACTACCAGAAGATGTGCTACGGCGTGTATTTCGCCGCCATGAAGCTCAAGCCATACTTTCAAGAGCACCCCATCACGGTTGTTTGCACTGCCTCGCTTGCCGAGATCATGGGCAGACGAGATGCATCAGGCCGGGTGGCCAGGTGGGCCATCGAGCTAGCTCCATACACCATCTTCTACCAGCCTCGTAACGCCATCAAGTCCCAAGTACTGGCCGACTTCCTCATCGACTGGGCCGAGACCCAGTACCTACCGCTAGTGCCGCACTCCACCCATTGGTGGATGCACTTTGATGGCTCCAAGATGCGCACCGGTTTGGGAGCCGGCATCGTCCTCACCTCTCCCAAAGGTGACAAGCTCAGATATACATTGAAAATTCACTTTGCCGCCTCCAACAATGTGGCCGAGTACGAGGCGCTCGTACACGGGCTCCGGCTGGCCAAAGAGCTTAGCATCTCCCGGATCCTGTGCTACTGCGACTCAAATTTTGTGGTCCAGCAGTCGTCCGGCGACTGGGACAGAAAAGATGCGAACATGGCAAGCTACCGCTTCCTCATCCAGTAACTCAGTGGATACTTTGAGGGGTGCAAGCTCCTTCACGTACCACGGGCCGACAACAAGCAAGCAGATGCCCTGGCACGAATCGGCTCCACCCGGCAAGCCATACCAGCCGGCATCTCCCTCCAGCACCTCCTCAAGTCGTCTATCAAGCCTTTGCCAGAATCAGATTCCATCTTCGTGCCGGCTAACCCCCAAGCAGTCGATCCGGCTTGGGGACCTCAGCAATCGGCTCGGGGACTTCGGCAGGTGGCTCGGGGGCTGCAGCAGTCGGCTCGAGGACTTCAATAACACAACTGGCGGTGGCCAACTCCAACCCACCACCTCCTAGCCCAGCCGCCCTAGTTATAGTGGCTGTGCTAACAATAGAAGAAGTCGCAACTCCACCATGGTTGCGGCCCATCCTCAACTTGCTGGTGAATAGAGAGTTGCCGGCTGATGAGATCTCGGCCCGGCAAGTTCAGCGTCGAGCAGGAGCCTACACAATAGTAAACAGAGAGCTCGTCAGGCGCAGCGTGACTGGAGTCTTCCAGCGTTGCAAATTGGAGAAAGGCACGACGATCCTCAAAGATATCCATCAAGGCAAGTGCGGCCACCACGCGACCTCAAGATCACTTGTTGACAAAGCTTTCCGCCACGGTTTCTTCTGGTCGAATGCTTTGGAAGACGCCAAGGACTTGGTTAAACACTGCAAGGGGTGCCAAGTATCAAGTTCCAAGCAACATCTACCGGCTTCTGCACTCAAGACCACCCCCTCACCTGGCCCTTTGCTGTTTGGGGGCTGGACATGGTGGGCCCATTCAAGACGACATGCGGCAGCATGACTCATCTGCTTGTCGTCGTGGACAAGTTCACCAAGTGGATTGAAGCAAAGCCAATCAAGAAGTTGAATGGGCCGACTGCTGTGACCTTCATCGCAGATATCACCGTCCGGTACGGCATACCACACAGCATCATCACCGACAATGGCACAAATTTTGCCAAAGGAGCATTGGCCCATTTCTGCGTGACGCAGGGCATCCGACTGGACTTAGCGTCTGTTTCCCATCCGTAGTCAAACGGCCAAGTCGAGCAAGCAAACAGCCTCATGCTCTCCGGCATCAAGCCCCGACTGGTCGAGCCACTAGAGTGCTCGGCCGGCTGCTGGATCGACAAGCTGCTGACCGTCCTCTGGAGCCTGCATACCACTCCAAACAAATCAACCGGATTCACTCCTTTCTTCCTTGTGTATGGTGCCGAGGCCGTCATCCCAAGTGACATCGAGTTTGACTCACCTTGCATCACCATGTATGTGGAAGCGGAAGCGAAGGAGGCACGAGAAGATGGTGTCGATTTGCTGGAAGAGGGCCGGCTGTTGGCACTCAGTCGGTCCACCATCTACCAGCAGATCCTCCGCTGCTATCACAGTCGGAAGGTCAAGCCAAGATCCTTCCAAGAGGGTGATCTTGTGCTCCGGCTGATCCAGCGAACAGCTGGCTAGCACAAGCTCTCGACCCCTTGGGAAGGCCCCTTCGTCATCAGCAAGGCCTTGGGAAACGACTCTACTACCTGATCAATGCACAGAAGCCCTGGGCTCGCAAGAGGGACGACTCCGGCAAGGAATCAGAGCGCCCATGGAATGTGAATCTCCTTTGAAGTTTTATAGTTGATGTAGTATGTACCACACTATCTTTTGTATTAAGTACGAGACATCGGGTCCCCCGACGAGCACTCGGGGACTACCCTCTTTTTTCTATATGATAAGTTTTATGCCTATGCATGAGTCACCTCAATTTTTCTGCGTGGCACCGGGTTCGACCAATCGGCCCGAGGGCTTGCCGCCTTGTATTATGTCGGTGCTACCTGCAGTTGGACAAGTAGTGTGCCGGCATCTACACCCTCTCTTGCCGCAAGCCGCAACTCATAGAGCGACTGTCCGGCTGGCAAGAGCCAAAGGCAGGAAACGATGCCCCATGAAAAATGGCTAAGGACCAAAGCATTTACATAATGCAAGCCGGCTTCCCGCCTCGCCGACCAGCTACGAAGCAGCCGGCCGGCCGGCTTCTCACTTACCTTGGTATGCCCTAAAAGGCCGAAGTACTTGTCCTCGCAAACAGCTAAGTACTTATCCCAGCCACAGTCCGCAGAGCGCACTACAAAAAAAATTCACTTCTGTGATGATACGTGTTTTTCACAGTAGGTCGCGTTTTTTGTCATGCATGTACATCCATGAGGATTTTATGACAGAATCAAGATAGTCATACCTGTGCTGTCGTAGAAGTGTTCCACGACATTACCAAAATTATCATCACAGAAGTGTCCACTTCCATGATGATAAATCGCGTGTCACAGAAGTGCTTTCGTCAAGGGTGACCGACACGTGGCATCCACCGTAAAGGAACGCTGTTAAGCTATCGGGTCGGGTTTTGGATCCGATAACCCATTAACAGCCCGGACCAATGGGAAATTTCCATGTGTGAAATTCTGATTGGCCAGAAGGAACACCTATCAGCTCGTCAGTGGGCCAGATGTCGCCCGTCCATTGGAGGAGACATGCCTATGATACGTCGACACGTGGTTGGGCCCAATAGAGGCCCATATAGGTTAAAAAGGTCGGCTGTCGGTGTCAAAACCGGCGGATCTCGGGTAGGGGGTCCCGAACTGTGCGTCTAGGCGGATGGTAACAGGAGACAAGGGACACGATGTTTTACCCAGGTTCGGGCCCTCTTGATGGAGGTAAAACCCTACGTCCTGCTTGATTGATATTGATGATGTGGGTATTACAAGAGTAGATCTACCACGAGATCAAGGAGGCTAAACCCTAGAAGCTAGCCTATGGTATGATTGTTGTTCGTCCTACGGACTAAAGCCATCCGGTTTATATAGACACCGGAGAGGGCTAGGGTTACACAGAGTCGGTTACAATGGTAGGAGATCTACATATCCCTATCGCCAAGCTTGCCTTCCATGCCAAGGAAAGTCCCATCCGGACACGGGACGAAGTCTTCAATCTTGTATCTTCATAGTCTTGGAGTCTGGCCGATGATGATAGTTCGGCTATCCGGACACCCCCTAGTCCAGGACTCCCTCAGTAGCCCCTGAACCAGGCATCAATGACGATGAGTCCGGCGTGCATGGTGTCTTCGGCATTGCAAGTCGGGTTCCTTCTCCGAATAATTTATAGAAGATTGTGAACACCAGGATAGTGTCCGGCTCTGCAAAATAAATTCCACATACCACCGTAGAGAGAATAATATTTACACAAGTTCAATCTGCTGACGTATTTCACGGCGTGACGTCACACCACTACCAAGCCTTTACTCGAATCGTTTTTATTGTACCACCTCAGCGTGTTTAGCGAAGCGGTTTCCTTGGCACGTCTTGTTGAAGCAAAGATCGTGGTCCCCTTATCCGGGATTCTCATTAATACGGACGTGGGTAACCCAACCGCGCCCGTTGCCACGCCTCCCCCATCGAAGGCGGGTTCCAATCGGTCATGGGGACGACTCTTGGTATTCTCCCTCTTTATAATGAGACCAAGGCCCGTTCTTTTTCTTCAATCCTCAATCGAATCCGCCCCTCGCCCCGAGTTTCAACACCCAGGGATCCAGATTCGGGTACTTTCGACCTTTGACAATGTCCGGCTACGACCTACGAGGCCGGTGGATGCCGTCCTCCGTCACAGAAGAGGACGTGCTAAAGCTGAGAGACGCCAGGTACTTAACCTACGAGATTTCGCATAGGTTGCCTACCCGAGGGCAAGTTATTCCTACTCCTGAGCCCGACGAGAGCATCGTGTTCGTGTCTCACCTCCGTCGGGGTTTAGGCTTCCCGATGGATCCCTTTGTGAGGGGGCTCGTGTTTTACTATGGGTTGGAATTCCATGACTTGGCTCCGGAGTCCATGCTCCACATCTCATCATTCATTGTCGTCTGCGAAGCCTTCCTCCGCACTACCCCTCACCTCGGCTTGTGGCTCAAAACCTTAAACGTGGAGCCGAAGATGATTGAGGGGCGTCAGGCAGAGTGCGGCGGGGCGGTTGTAAGCAGGAGGGCCGATGCTCCATGGCCCGAGGGCTCTTTTCGGGAGGAGCTTGGCTTGTGGCAACAAGAGTGGTTCTATATCACCGCTCCCAGGGGCAGCAGGCAGAGGCCGCCGCCCGTCTTTCGCCCGCCCCCCCACAACGGCTGACATCATGGGTCAACAAGGGGCTTGACTGGGGGTCGTCCAAAGACGTACCCATGTTGCAGGACCGGATTCGAGGCCTCCAAGAAAGGGAGATCAATCTGGTCATAGTGGCACAGGTTATGCTGATTCGGCGCCTTCTGCCCTGCAAACGTCGCCCCCTACACCTGTGGGAATTTAATCTGGAGGGGCCACAAACTCTCCAACACTTCATGGGTTTGACACCTGTGGAAATGTACAAACTGTTCTTCGGACCGCAAGAGATGCGTCCGGACTTGACCGAGGATGCTGGCCTAAGCTGCAATCGCCCGGATACTCAAGTAAGTAGCCCTGTGTCCGGACATATTGTCCATTTATTTATCATGGGTTTTGCCTTTTAACCAGCTATCCCTTGGACAGGAGTGGATAGCGCAAGCAAAACTGATACGGTGTCCGGCCCCCCTCCCTGAGATCACGCCGGATCCCGTGTTAATCAAAATGTTGGAGGTTGCACCTTCGTAGGAGGGCAAAGGGGGGCACAGGGAAACTACCACCTCTGCCAAGGAGGCTTTCAGTAAGGGGGGAATTGAGAATACCTCCTTCCAGGGGGAGAAGAGGACCGCTTCTGAAGACCCGAAGGACAAGGCCTCAAAGCGGGGAAAGAAATCCGCACCGGAAGGTCCTGTGCAGGGGAGAGCCCCGACCGCACAGTCTCCCCAGAGGAATCAGCCCTCCAGCGAGCCGTAAGTAAAAAAGGGGGAATTTTGTAATAGGGGACACCCCCACTTTATTTCTAAGGGTAACCGAAGTTTTTACCTTGTAGTTCGGATCTCAGCCCATCTCAGCAGAGCTCATCTTCGGGGGACCTTCGTCCGGAGATGATGGAGAGCGAAACGCCTCCATCTGCCGCCCCGTCGGGCGGGGCGAACGACCCTGAGGTGTCGTCACGGAGGGTCTCCCCGAGTCCGGCGGGGCCGGGGAGTTCGGCATCCACTGGAGTACGGCTGGTGGAGCTGCAGGATTTGCTCAAGAGGGCGTCTATCTCAGAAGATCACCGCACATTAATGAGTATGGTGATTGAAAGGATCTCATCCGCTGAGAGCGGGTTGTATGAGGCCGTCGGAAGTTTGCTGACGGAGGTATGCAAAAAATGACATACCTTTTGACAGTTTTGCACATGGAGTGCACCCTGTATAGATAGTAGCCCCTGAGACTTGGTATGCTGTCAAAAGCGACAGCATGCCGAGGATCATAATCTCAGTTATAGGATGTCGCCTTTCCTATGCAGGTGGCGGAACGTTCGGTGGCCAGCCGGACTGATGGAGTTGTCGAGCTGAAGCGGAAACTCGACGTTGCGGATGCGGACATCACGCTAGTCAATAAACGACTTAACGAGTCACGGGGTAGGTGGTTGCTCCGCGGTCACCTAGTAAGGGAGATGATGCCCGTTCCTTACAATTTGTATGCTTGATGCAGATGGTGCCGCTGCTGTGGAAGACCTTTGAGCAGAGCTTGCTCGAGCCAAGGAGCAAGCCAGGAAAGTGATGCGGCTGCCTCGAAGGCAGCCGAAGAGCTAAAAGCCGAAAAGGCTGCTCACTGCCGAAGCAGGGAGGAGATGGCCGGAATGGCCGTGAAATTAAAACATGCTATTGACCGCTATGAGGTTCTTGAAAGAGAACGCCGAGCGGGGCAAGAGGACCTGAAGAAGGCCGCCGCCGAAGCCAAGGATGCCCGTAGTGCGATGCGGGCTATGAAGGAGGAACTGCGTCAGACCGGAGATATTGCGGCTGGAAAGCCCTTTCTGCTGCGTAGGAAGTTCACGGATCCGAAGTATGCTCAGTTGGTCCAATTGTGTGGTGCGGAGGATCCTTATCTGGATTTGGCGGTGAGTGCGGCGGACGCGGTCATGCACTTCCGAAGCCAGAAGGATCACGAAATGGAGGAGCTTTTCTGGTCTCGATTCCATAGTCCGGAGCGTCCACTTCTGTTGACTGATCGGCTAGCTGAGTGGGCTGAGCTGAATAGATTGTCCGGACTTGCCATGACGGATGTGGTCGCTCATCTGTGGCCGAAAAGGCCCAATCCTGAGAGTTATTTTGGCTTGTTGCAGCGATTCCTTGGGGCGGTGCCGCATATCGAGGCGATGAGGCGGTCGGCATGCATAGAAGGTGCACGGATGGCTCTCGCCCGTGTTAAGACATACTGGGCGGAGATGGATGCCACCGCTGTTGCATCCCGAGGTTCGGACAAAGGCCGATCACCCGCCGAGCACTATTTTGAGGAAGTCCTGCAGGGCGCTCGTTTAATAGAGTCGTAGTGCTCGAAAGATGTTATGTTCAAATGACGTGTATGATTTGTGAGATCATGTTTATAATGCAATAACTTTTTATACTTGTGCGTTCAAGTATTGAACTAACTCCTGTGCGGCCGTGTATGTATAACCTGAAAGATGGCAGTCTTTGGCTTCAGCCCCCACGCACATGGTGCGGGGGTGTTTGCAAAAAGAAAAGCGCTTTTTCACACTTAATCCAACATCTTGGTCCTTTGAAGGAGGTGATAGCGTAGCAAACTAGGCAACCAGACTATAATGCTTTATCACTTTCACTTAGCCATAGGAGCTTGAAGGTGGGGCTACTATATAGCCCCTAGAGGCACCGTGCTTCTCCGAACTCGGGGCGCGTATGTGCCTGACCGGGAAGCGGTCCTTCGTCAAAGCGGAGGAATTCTAAACAATCCAGTAGTCGATCGAGTGGTTGACCAGTCTCTCGCTATATCATGACAGTCAGTTTTTGGCTTTCTCTATTGAGGTGCTCGCCCGGCCGAATCGGGGCACAATCGCAGTAGTTCTCCTGGTGCCGCGTTAGCCGATGGAGCGGAACGTAAGGCAGCAAAACACAGGAGCCGGGCAAACCCAACATTTGACCAAAGACATGATTCGGAGCTGATGCATATAAGGCCTAACTCGAGATGCCGAACACTCCCTGAGGTGTTCGGTCTTTATGATACCGGGCAGAACAATGCCCTAAGCCCCTAGTGTCCAGGTACGGGCGGGAACTTCTGACGCGGCCGATGCCAAAACGCGAGCCTCCTCCTCGGTTATGGTAAGAAACCGGGGGATGTGTATCAACAAGAGACGGTAAGAAAGGTTTACGCAGGGTCTTAATCTGAAAAGAATCCTTGTAACGGGTCCCTGCTACACGTCTGCACCTGTGTCTCCGTTGTGCTGTATCCTGGACGGGTGTAGCACGTGCTTCATCCGTAAAGGAGAAGAACTTAGTTTGGAAAAATATCGTGCAAAAAGGTGTAGTTAGAATAAAGTATGATGAATTTGAGCTTTATTTGCTCTCATTGTTTATACGTGCAGCCCCTTGTAAAGGGGTATGCGGCGGTGAAGCCCCTTGTTTATTTATGCCGGACTCGCCTAACCGTGTCCAAGGTCTGAATGACCTGTTTTCAGGGCTTTGACCAGCAAGGTCGGATTAGTGTGCGGCTGTCAACGCAGTCTCACGTTTTCCGTGGTCGAGCAACACTCAGATTTACCCTTTGCTGAGATTATGCTGTATGGACCGGGCATTTTAAGCGTAGGAGACGCGTAATGCGGTATTGTATTAAAGCGGGCGAATGTTTCGCGTCCCAGTAGTGCTTGATAGCTACTTTTGAGTGGGGCGATATGGAAAATGAGCTTTTCGCGATGGAGGTTGTCGGATGAACCGAACACGACCTCTAGTAGTACAAAGCCTGTACATTTGGCGTAAAGGCCAGGCGTCACTCCTTTGAAGGAAGTGCTGCTATGGTGAATTTCGGTAGGGTCTATCCCCATTCTGTGGACGGTGTCCTGGTATAGCAGGTGCCGCACTACGTTTCCGTGTTATCACATGAAGTGAATTCACTGTTTTGACTTCTAGTGGGAAAGTCTTCTGTTTTCCGGTGTGCTGCTTGTGGGGTTCGTCGTCTTCGCTTGGTGTGTCGGACCCCTTGCGTTCGGCGTTAAGTCGGCCGGACTGTTTGAAGACCCAACAATCTCTGTGGGTATGGTTTGCAGGCCTCCCGGGGGTACTATGTATTTGACATATCCTATCCAAAATTTTGTTTAGGTTGGATAGCTCATCACTGTTGTCCTTGAGGGGCAGTGCTTTATTATTTGGCCGAGAGCTTGTCAATCTGAATGTGGAGGGACACAAGCTTAGCCCCGGCCAGCAACTTGGGCAGAACTGTCAAGAAGGTCAGCTCCTGCACGTCAATGTCGCCGGGATCCTTCCTACTTGTCACCTCCATTTCCACCTCGACGGCGTCGGTCGTGCCTTTGGGCTCCCCCGGTGGGCCGTTCACCCACAACTTGGACCAGTAGTGCGGCAGTGGGTACGTCCCTGCTCTGATGCAGACGACCGACACGGCGATAGGCGCGCCGATCTCGAGCACGCCGCCGACCAAGAAAAATGTGCGGCGGTCCTCCTCAGCGAACAGCAAGAGCCGTGTCTCCGACAGTGGCACTTGTAGCTGGAGCACCTTGTCGTACTGGATCCTGTGCACGGACATGGGATGCGTGATGCTAATGTGGTGGTAGAGCGCCGGCGGCGGGCCTTCGTAGCCGCAGACGGGCACGGGGCATTTGCAGGGCACGAGCGGACACATGCTCTGGTGATCGGCGAGCCTGTGGTAAGTGACATAGAGCCCACAGCCTTTGTGCGGGCACTCCACCCTCAGCGACGAAACGATGGCGTCCACCGCTGTGTGCCGCACGTCGAAGCCACCGCCGCGCTCGCACTTCTGGCACTGCCGCTGGTTCCCGGGGCGCTCGACGCGGTAGTCCGCGCAGGCCAACACTACTAGGGAAAAGCCTAGCAGCAGCACGGGTTTTGGGCCTATTAGCAGCGCGGGAGCCAGCGCTACTAATAAGGCGCTAAAGCTAACTTATAGCAGTAGCGCGGGTGCCACCCGCGCTACTACTACGTCCTTTAGTAGTAGTGTGGGTAAAAACCCGCGCTACTACTACCAGCGCGGGTTTTTTTTGAATTTTTTCCCTGATTTTCAAATTTCTGAATTATTTTAACCTCAAATCTCTAATCACCCCTCATCGCTGCTCAATTTAATCTCTAATCACCCCTCATCATTCCAAATCATCTAACTTCCCGGACGGTCACCCATCCTCTCACTACTCCAGCCTGAGCACGCTTAACTTCCGGGTTCTATTCTCCCTCGTGTCCAAGTCTGCACTTGTTGTTTTCCTGACAATAGTAAGATGTCAATCCTATTAACCTCAGGAATTTAGCTTGAGCATGAAGTCACACATTTCACTATTTGAGTTTGAAACTATTATTCTAAAAAATTAGTAACACTAATATTTCTTGAATAATTAGTTTGACCACAGTTTGACCACCGTTTGGCCATAGTTTGACCAGATTTGACCAAAATTCAAAAAAACTAAAATAATTATTTAGTAACACTAATATTCTAGAATAATTAGTTTGACCATTGTTTGACCACAGTTTGACCACACAGTTTGAAATTTTTTCGATTTTTTCCACTCTAGATCTTAAAAGCCCCGTAACTTTTTTCTGTTAGGTTTTTGAGGATTTTGAAAATGTTTAACGGGGTTCCCATGGTTAAATTTGGATGTAACTTTTCGAGTAGATGATTTTTCATATAAAAAACTTTTTCATCCGAGTTAGTATGCAAAAGTTATGCCCATTTTTACAAATTCTCGAGAGATTTTGCAAATAAAGTCGAAATTCATATTTGCAAATTTTCCCAACAACTAGACCACATATCACATGGGAAAGTTATTTTCTTTTATTTTTTTGACATTTTCATCATTTTCTTTTATTTGTTTTAAAACTGAAAAGGTGATCCACAGGGGGGGTCGAGTTTGAAAATGGGACCTTTAGTAGTAGTGTGGTTTTTTACCCCCTCGCTACTACTATGGCACCACTTAGTAGTAGCGAGGGCTAAAAACCAACGCTACTGCTATCAAACTTAGTAGTAGCGAGGTTTTAAAAACCCGCGCTACTACTATGGCATGTCCCGGGGGGCACGGTAGCGACCGCTTAGTAGTAGCGAGGGTTAAGAACCCACGCTGCTGCTATCAACTTAGTAGCAGCGAGGTTTAAAAACCTGCGCTACTGGTAAGTAGCAGGAGCGAGGGTTTTTAACCCTCGCTACTAGTAACTTTCTGTGTATAGGCTTTTCCCTAGTAGTGCAGGTGCCCTCCCTTGCACTGCAGAAATCAGTCGAACAACACATCAATCAAGAAACCTACACCTTGCTCAATCAGCTGAATGGACGAGGTGTATTCGAACATGATACACTGGAGGCGTCAAGGGGCAGAGGCACAAGGGGCAGTGGAGCACGGTGAGGTCCATCAAGACCTTAGTGAGCTCCCTCGTGGGTTCCTGTTCCGTCTGCATGATCTCGCCCTCCTCGTGCACAACCATCTCTCGCTTGGGCCGGGGCATTACAAAGCTTTACCGTCACATATTTTATACTCTGCGCATAACTGTCCTCCTGAGTACCAAGGAAGGCAGTAGTTTGAGTTTTCTGGACAAATTTGCCCCTGCGCATGAGTAAGCTGCATAAATATCGACAGTAAATGTGCATGCAATGGTTGGCTGGTCCTTCTTCCTTTTCGCTTGAGTTGGCTTCCCCAGGCGGTCAAGACGCATCCGGCGCTGCACGCGTTTGCCTGTAGCCATTTTCTACTTTGGAAACTGGCGTGATTAATGGGGGCAGAACTAATCGAGCGGGGGCACAGATGGAAACCAACACGGACGCGTAGACTAATCTGAGAAAAACAAGAAAAAGTTATACGCAAAGTAAAAGGAATCAGAGGGAGTACTACTTCAAGGTGCATTAAATCAACACGTGCAAGTATAAAAAGGAGAGTCACGACATGCATGCATGCGTTGTAATTAATGCATCGGTAACCCTAAATTATTGAAATATATCGAGTGCAGTGCTTTGATGTGTCGCGTCAACTCGTACATCAACGAGAAGTTTGATTATCCTCTCCCTCGCGGACTAAACTGCACCTGCCTTTGGCTGTATGACAGGTTGGCCACACACTTGTTGGGTCCACCTATCATACACGCAAACACAGGAGCGTCCCTTCCTCGCCCATGAGCGTGGTGGCTGGCAAGACTAGGAGAAGCTTTCGCTACACGCTCTCCCTCCCGCACGCGGTGGACATGCAGTAGTTCAATCGGTGTTAGATGGCCAGAAGCGTACTGTAGTACTCCTGCAGTGCAGTAGTACACCATCATTGTTCGACTTCCCGAAGAGGCGAATAGCCAAGCACAGCCCGGACGCTCGCGTGACAGTTTCATGTGTAGAGTAGTCTAGATAGCGTGTACTGCGCCTATAAGCTTAAAATTGTTGGGGTCGGCTCCATGCTATGAGGCCGTCTCGAAGTTTTTTTTAAAATTAAAATAGTCTTCTGGCCCTACCTGTCACCCTGGTGATTGTAGTTTGCACGCTCATCTGGTCAAGACATGAATATATATATTTTAATTTGTTTTTTTTTCGAAAAGGGGGGACTACCCGGCCTCTGCGTCAGAATGATGCATACGGCCACATATATTTTAATTTGTGGTGGGTAAATGTTAGAGGTTGCAGCAAATATATTGTACACTGCGGGTCTTTTAGCCAAGTTTAGAGGCAAGCATGTGGGGCCAGTGCTATGATGTGTTGCGTCAACTCGTAGAACGAGGAGAAGCTTGATTTTACTACACGCCTTCTCCCTCGCCCATGCACGCTGTTGCTCGCAAATGAGGACAGGCTTTTGCTTAGTAGTACTTCTACAACAAGCTAACCGTCCCGCTCGCGGTGGACGGACATGCAGCAGTGGATTCGACACTATAGAAGCAGTAGTAGTAACATCATTTTTTGTCTTCTCGAAGAGGCGAAGAGCCAAGCACAAACCGAATGTTACAGTTGCGAACATTGGAGCACACATATAGCCAGGCTCTTGCATGAGACAAAATTGCTATGTGAGCCCACTATTGTATTAGTACGTACAACTACTTGCTAGTATAGCCCTGTAAACCAGAAAGGAGTATTTTCCCTTCTAGAGATTTCAACAAGTGACTAGACTACACCGAGACAGAGTACATATGGAGCAAAATGAGTGAATCTGCACCGTAAATAAAAACGTACTAGTTCTATCATTTTCCTCTCCAAGGTGCACAATATTGAGTATACTGACTAGTCTCTTTTTGACACGCATTTACGTTGTTTTTTTTTGACACAGTACAGACGCAAGCACTCATATACACGCGCATAGACTCACCCCTATGAACGCACACACGCACGGCACTAAGTATCATCTTGAAATTTACGAAGTCACCATAGGCACCTCGTCGTCGACGGGTCCATAGGTGCTAGAATGCCAAGGAGGAAGAGGGTAGCGGTTCCCGAGACGTTGAACGGTCAATGATGCATCCTCAATTACATGCAGAGGGAATTAATTGGAGAAGCAGACTAGAGCCAGCACGATGTGAATGCAACAGAGTTTGGACTCTCATATAATAAAGGCGCCCCACCACTCCAATCCATCTACTCCCAAGTCTGTGCGCAACACTGCTCACTCCAATCCAAGACCAAGTGACCAGAAGCCACAAGCACCTATGGAGGCGATGGACGTGAGCGGCAGTCGGCTGTGCCAAATCATCGAAGGTGCCAGCCTGTGGCCCCGCACCATGTAGCGTTTCCAGACGGTGCTGGCGACCGCAGGCATCGTAGCCCTTGCCGACACCGGCTTCGCCTCTCGCATGGACGGCATGATGGTCAACTCCATCCGCAAGTTCACTACCGTCAAGAAGCGCGCGGACGACCTTGCCGTACTGCTCCAGCCCGCACGCCCAGGCTCCTCATTGCCTGCCACCCTCATCGGCCTAGATGGTGACGAACTCTTTCAAGCCCTGGTGGCCCTGCAGGTGTCGGAGGTGGCGATGAAGAATGTGCACCTCGAGGCCGCGCTCGCCGCGCAGCGCCTCACAATGCAAGAAACTGTCGACCTGCACATCCACGTCTACGAGGAAATCGTCTACATAGGCCACTACAAGGCAAGCGAGGACAAAAAGATGTTGGCCTTCTTCCAGCGGCTGGAATCTTTGGACACCATTGTTCAGAAGCACGTCGACCTGGCCACGAAAGCCGCTGCTACTTAGGCGCTGTTCGCTGGGCCGGTGCCCTGAGTCGAGGAGGTGGACGTCGTCGATGGATGCATCTCTTCTTCTTGCCTCCTGTAACCAGCACTGCATCGCCTCGTGGCCTTAATGTTTTATTAGTATAGTACTCCCTCTGTTCCCAAATATAAGTCTTTCTAAAGATTCCAGCAAGTAAATAAATGCAGGTCGACGAATTCTGGCTATATGTGCATATTTATATCTAGCTATTGTACTTGTTGGCTATAAACTTGACTATATGTGACATGGCAACATCATATAGCCAGCAGCTGGCTATATTATTAACCATGATCTTAGAGAGTAGAAGAGAGAAACGAGGGAGGAGGGCTAGCTGTAGCACGGACGCTGTTGTCAGATGGGACTCGTGTTTATAGAATAGGAGTATTGAGCACTCGTTCCTCTTTTTTTTGAGGGAAAAATTAGTCGTATGTCTAGTACCACTAGTTGGGTGCGAGCGACCTATAGTTGTCATCACTCTAGGTCTACTTTTCGAACCGCGGCTACACTTCACAGTACATATTTTTCATGCATTTATCCTCCGATATGTACTCCTAGGCTATTTCCACGTGCTCCCATTCGCCGACATGTGGGAATAGAGCATCTGGGTCGTAGTGCATGCACGACTCGGAGCATATGCCGGGGTACTTTACATTTCAGACCTCACGAATTACATGCAAACCCCCACAGAAGAATAAATAAAACAATGAATTACTACATGAAACCGGATTATTTTTGTGGAAACCGGAGCACGTTCATTAAATTTTGAACATAACATGTTTATAAAAAATGACCGGACCTAAACCAGTCTAAGGGCCTCTTTGATTTTTCCCGAAAAAAGGGCCTCTTTGATTCACAGGATACTGAAAACACAGGAATGGGGAAAGTATGATGGCGATGAACCGAGACGAGGAGAACTCTAACTCAGTTAGAGGTTAGAGTTAGATTCTAACCCTGAACTAACTCTAAACCAAAGAGGTGTATGGATGGCAGGGTTAGATTGACAATAAATGCTGTATCTCAATCATTTGACTACTTTGGACCCTATTTTTGGGCATATTAAAATAAGTCCCTTGGATCCAAGCACCCTCTTGGTGTGGCCGGCTCTTCTGTGGCCTCCTCCCGCTCACAATTGACATAAACGAACCATCTATACAATCAAGCATGCAAAACATGATAATTTTTACTTTGTCCATACAAATGAGATATCCCACTTAAACATACAAGTCGTCAATCAAGCTTCACAAAATAAAAAAACACTTCATGAAACAAAGAATGAGCTAACTCATCACGGAAGTTGTTCATGATATGGAGGGAGCCCGGAGCCCCTCACGCACCGAGGGAGGAGCTCGCCATCATCGCTCTGGAGGAAGGCTCTGTAGAGCCCAAGCCCCGGGAACCACTCCGACGCCGGCCCTTGCGAGTTGAGGTCGACACCGGCATGGGTAGCAGGGCCGCTTGCCGCCGACTGGGAACTTAATCTTTGGGCCTCTATAAATAATGCAAGCCTGTAACTAAAATACCTAGAAAGGTGAACTGAATCTTTGGGCCTCTAGAAATAATTCAAGCCTGAAACTGAAATACCTAGAAAGGTAAACTGAATCTTTGGGCCTCTAGAAATAATGCAAACCTGAAACTTAAATATCTAGAAAGGTGAACTGAATCTTTGGGCCTCTAGAAATA